>NC_062531.1:7491715-7611715 GCF_022655615.1 Tachysurus fulvidraco | reverse complement strand
GCTCTGAGATTGGTCCTTTGCAGCTCTCTGAGATCATTCTTAGAATCTTTATGAATATGAATATTTCTTCTCAGTGTGTTACGCTGCCAGTTGATGCTGTATGAGCGGTAGTTTGAAACGATGTTGTTGATTTATTGTTGTGTTTTGGAAAAATGTAGCCTTCACCCTCTCTGGTTGGCAGCTGCCTTATGATGGGCGAGCTGGAACATTACAGGGACACATTAATATAAATCATACAGCTGTTACAGGAAATTAATCAGCACCTTCTGTGTAGCCAGAATTTAAGAGTTTAAAAGCACTGTGGTAGAAATAATAATGATGGGTAATTTGTCAGTTGTTTTTTTATGGATGGTGCAGCAGCAGGCGATGGTGCTTAGTCATTCTGGTGGGGAAACCAGTCAATGTTCCTAAACTGGATGCGCAGAATATTGACTTTTTTTTTTTCCTTTTGTTTAAAGGAAAAATCTGGATGTCTAGAACACTGGGCATTGATGTGAATGTAAAGTACTAATGATTGTAATGTATTTGTGTGATTTAGATTCTTATTGCCCTTACACTTCTATTATAAGTGAGTTTTGCGTAGACGGGTTAATTGAAAGGCTTTCAAGGTTGTTAACACATCTGCAATCTACAGATGTGTTAGGAAGACATTTTGCTGAAAAACACTGGAGTATTTCTTTCAGGATTTGTAACTTAGTATACTGTTTTGAGTATCAGGTCATTCATTAATGTTGGCCTAAACATCATACACTACAAAAAGAAATGGCATATTAACATGCCATTATCTCGAAAATATCCATATTATTTATTATAAGATAAACAAGATACAAGGTTATTAAACCTGTAGTATATATACAGTATATAGTTTTCCAGCTTGCTGGTGGTCCAGCAGCAGGATCCTGTGCTCTTATTGAGGTGGCCTGGGCTCGATTCCCGGATGGAGAGCTAATCCAACCACTGAAGAGCTAGCTCTCAGTGCAGGTCCTAATCTCGGATAAAATGGGAGGGTTGCGTCAGGAAGGGCATCCAAAGTAAAAACCTCAAAAAAAATCAAATATGCGGACCAGATGATCCGCTATGGTGAACCAGAACAGGGAGCAGCTGAAAGAACAACAACATACAAAGTCACTTTTACAGGATTATATTGCTAGATAATCTATTTTATTGTAAACATTAATTTCTAAAAAAATCTAAATGATCTTCCAATAGAATAAAAAAATCTAAAGCTATTTTTAGTAACATTTGCTGAAATAAATTCGGTTAAATAATCTCATTTTAGGTTTATTGTGATCTTACATGTTAACATGTTCAATAATGTTCATGGAAACCAAACTAGTGAAACAGTCAACCATTCTCTCTTCTACTGAAGTCCTGAATGTTTCCCTCACTATCACTCCACCTATGAAGTGTACTGCTGCTAATCCCCCTACTCCTCAGGTGGTTCGTTCCAGCTCCGTGTGTGTGTGTGTGTGTGTGTGTGTGTGTGTGTGTGTGTGTGTGTGTGTGTGTGTGTGTGTGTGTGTGTGTGTGTGTGTGTGTGTGTGTGTGTGTGTGTGTGTGCGCGCATGTGTACTGGGCCAGATGACAAAAGAAGAGGTTGGAGTTTGAACGTGGAATGAAACCGGAAAGAGTTACACAAAGCACGAGTGACAGAGTGAAGGGAACCATAGCGTCTGGAGGAGGCGGAGGGGTGGATGCTTTGATCTGTCCGTTACTGGAGGAGAAGGAGCAGGATCACAAGGGAGACAGTGAGAGAGAGAGAGAGAGAGAGAGAGAGAGAGAGAGAGAGAGAGAGAGAGAGAGAGAGAGAGAGAGAGAGAGAGAGAGAGAGGGGTTGGTGAATGGGGTGGGCAGGTGAATCACTCAGGTCTGTGAACAGCAGCCGTGTGTGTGTGTGTGTGTGTGTGTGTGTGTGTGTGTGTGTGTGTGTGTGTGTGTGTGTGTGTGTGTGTGTGAGAGAGAGAGAGAGAGAGAGAGAGAGAGAGAGAGAGAGAGAGAGAGAGAGAGAGAGAGAGAGAGATGAAGGTGAAGAGTGGAGGAGAAATCTGTGGAATTTCCAAATGAAAGAAGTTTTTGGCTGTAATGCGATTAAAGTTTTCCATCTCACTGCATCTCTTGTGGACAATCGTCTGAACTCTGAACAGTGTGTGTGTGTGTGTGTGTGTGTGTGTGTGTGTGTGTGTGAGAGAGAGAGAGAGAGAGAGAGAGAGAGAGAGAGAGAGAGAGAGAGAGAGAGAGAGAGAGAGAGAGAGAGAGAGAGAAAGAGAGAGTTATTTGAACTTGTTAAACTGTATCAAAGCATGCATGAGTTCAGACAGAACTTACAAAGTTGTTCATTCCTACATTCATCATTAAAACATATTTTTAATGAGGAGAAGATTATGGATCTGAAACCAATGCTCTAGCTTTCACGTGTGTGTGTGTGTGTGTGTGTGTGTGTGTGTGTGTGTGTGTGTGTGTGTGTGTGTGTGTGTGTGTGTGTGTGTGTGTGTGTGTGTTTGGGGTGTCTGTGTGGTGAGCTGGGGCAGCATATGGCCTTTGCTTTGAGGTTGTTGGTCATTGCTAATTATATGCTGATCTGCTCTCCTCTCCAGCTGCTCTGATACAAACTCCTCTCACACACTACACAACACTGTGAGCAATTAATTACACTATGCACAGGTGACTGAGCACGATCTCCACCAAGGGTTAAGAGATATCTTTTTACATTTTAGCTATTCTGTGTGTGTGTGTGTATCTGTCTGCCTGTCTCTATGTCTAGGATTCAGTGACCCTGTGGACCCTACAAGGACAGAAATGCCCTGCACTATATGAAATCAATTAAATAGGCAAAATTGCCTGCTCAAGAAATAAGACATTCCAAGCATGAAATGGATATCAAATGGAAATGATATGTATAGAAATAGGCATCATAATCTTAAATTCATTTGAAAACAATCTAATGAAGAAAGGATTTGCCTATATTCAAGTCTTTTTTTATCTGCTATAATATGTCATTTTTTGACAAGATTGTTTTTTTTTTTTAACCTAAACTGCTTCCTTTTGGTTGCATTACAGTGTTAAATTCTGGTGTCATTAATTTAGTCAACAGAAGGTTCTCATAAGATTGTGTCTAGCTAGGTGTTTGGGTAGATTGAGCAAGACTTGGTTGTTGATTAATATGAATTGTTCTAGTTTCCTTTCCTTGATTTCCTTCCTTGCTGCTTAGCTCCTCCTTCCGAGCAAGCTAGGAAAGGGGCAGGGAACGAAAACAAGGACAGAAGGCGAGAAGCTACGGATTTGCCAAATAAAACATCCAAGCTTACTGAAGCGTCACTTCAAAGCAGCTTTAGTGAATTCGCTCATTTGCCCAGTTGTGTTAGGATAACTGTGACCAGATCTGCATTATACACAACAGTGATTAAACTCCGAGTCAACAAAACATTACGCAAATATACATCACAGTGTTAAGCTGTTGAGTGATTGATGTTTCCACATACAGTAAATGCCTTAAACGACTAATCATATTACCATTTCAACACAGTTTGTATTTTATATATTGCCTTTTATTCCAACAGTTTTATTGGTATTTACTGTTAATTTAATGAATGAAATTAAAATGCTGTAAATTTTAAATGTAATTGTATTTTAGTACAGGTGGAGCATTCGGATGTTGTAATCACATCACCTCCATATTTAAAATAAAACATTCTGGGTAGGAAGCATCAGTGTTTCTTTTATTGTTAATCGTTTTCCTGATCACAGGCTAAAAGACCAAGGATCAAGGAGTTAAGGAGGATTTCATGAGTAAGGAGGATTTCATGAGTTTGTTTAAGTGTTTAAGTTCCAAATACAGTTAAATGTAGGTGGACAAATTCCCAGAATGCTCTCAAATCTAGTGGAAAGCATTCCCGGAAGACTGGAGGCTAACATAACAGGAAAATTCGAGCTAAATCTAACATGGGATGTTCAACAAGTACATATGAGTGTGATCATCAGGGGTACATACTCACCCATGTTCAGGAATGGATGAAGGAACTTGAAGAGCTCAACGTGTTTGTTTGGTCTCAAAAGACCACAGATATCAGTCCATGTGTGGGATGTGCTGGACAAACCTGATACTACAATCCATGGAAGCCCCACCTCACATCCTAAAGGAATTGCTGCTAAAGATACCACAGCTCACCATCAGAGGTCCTGTGGAGTCCATACCTTGACAGGACAGATCTGCTGTTTGGGCAGCACAAAAGGGAACCTGTACAATATTAGGCAGGTGGATTTAACATTATGGCAAATCAGGTATAATTTCATGTTACAATTCTTGCTGCTGTGTCTGGAATCATGAGATCTGTATTCTAGTCGCATGCCTATTTGTCACTTGCTAGTATGAAGACAAGGTCAATGGCCAAGGTCAAAATTTTGATACGTTGCTAATGTGTGTGTGACAGTGTATTTGAATATGAGGTGTATTTGTATCATTCTATAGTGTATTTACTTTTCCCTGCTGAGTTATCTCATAGCCAGATAAAAATATTGTGATTGACACATTCACTAGTCACGAACAGAGACAGTGATGGACAGCATAAAAGAATGGAAAAGAACATGATAAAAAAAATGAGAAATGAAGAGAGAAATGTTTTTAACGATATGCTTGAGAAGTGGTAGATATATTTGGGTAGAGAAAAATACTAAAATAAATAAAAAAAGCTGGACTGAGTGATTAGATAGCAGACAGTTCATTGTAAAGTATGTGTGTGTGTTTGTGTGTGATGAGCCATGTAGTAAACAAAACATGACATGGGCTTTATTTTAAAGTGCATAAAAGTTTTCTTTTCTTCAAATGACTTCTTAACATTCCTAACTACCCCACTGTCCCGGCCCTTGTTTCACCTCATTGTAACGGCAACATCATGACTCACGCACTTACACACTCACACACACATTCACAGTGGGACTCTCCTCCCAGCATGCACCTCTGTGTGCAAACACATTCCTGCGGCCGCTGACCCTCGGCCCAGCGGTTGCCATGACGACCAGTGCCCCTCTCCATGGCGACGGCTCCCCCTCCGTGCGGCTCGGCCCAGGCCAGTCCGACATCTCCAGGTGACCGTCTCTCTCCCTGTGCTCTCTCTCATTCTTTGTTTCCTCCTTTGTCTCTTGCTGCTCGTTTAAACGTAATTCCTGCTTCTGTTTGTGTATGTGTGTGTGTGTGTGTGTGTGTGTGTGTGTGTGTGTGTGTGTGTGTGTGTGTGTGTGTGTGTGTGTGTGTGTGTGTGTGTGTTTGTGTGTGTGTGTGTGTGTGTGTGTGTGTGAAGAAGGGGAAGCTTATCTTCTCAAACAACCTCAGTCACTACCCACACACACTTTGTAAATCTTTGTTTCTTTTTTTCTAATAGTGTCGCTGGGTCTGACTGCAAAAGTTTGGGCAATGCTGTTGAATATTAGACAGGTTTCTCACATGCGTTCTTTGTTTATTGTGTTCGTCATATTTCTCTACAACCTTGAAAGTGACATTATTGACAGCCTAGACATTAATATTACAAAGTTTGTAATAGCCACAGTTTGAGATAACTTCTCCTCGGTTTTTCTTTTTTGTGGTATAAAAAGTCAAAGTCAAAGACTTTAAAGGTGTATATATTTGTGCATAGATCTGTGTGTGTGTGTGTGTGTGTGTGTGTGTGTGTGTGTGTGTGTGTGTGTGTGTGTGTGTGTGTTTGATGACAGTGGAAGGGGGTTGATTGGCAAATTGAGATATTTACCGCATTCCATTTCCTCTCTGTAGTCATGACAACCCCTCAGCGGGCAGAGCTACATTTCAGCACATAGACACACACTCATGGATACATGTGTGTGCACATCAGCTGCACGTTAATGGAGAGGAGTGGAGGCTCTGCGGGTTACTCTTGGGGTGTTTTCCTGATCATGGATTTAGTCTCTTCCTTGACTGAATTGCACTGTGATGTGATTCTCCACTGATAATGTCCTCCAAATCAAGACTAGGGAGCTTCCTGTTAAAGGGCTACTCCAGCCTTTCAGCCTTATCTAGATACCCTGATAACAAAAAATATTTTTACACTTAGTAAGTACATTTAAAAAAGTTTCACTAACCAAAATGCTATAAATAATTATTTTCCACTAATTATTGCTTTCAATTGCATTATACTTGCAGACATACATATACACCGAAATCACACACACACACACACACACACACACACACACACACACACACACACACACACACACACACACACACACACACATACACACACAAGGATTATAACAAGGAATATAACAAGGATTAAAACATTCACAAAGGAAAAAAAGTAAGTTTTGATTTAGACCTGGACACAGAAGAAGCATACTGTATGTATGGGTGCGGACGCAGCACTTTCACTTACCGGTTTCAGCCAAGCTTAAGGAACAATCAGTACTAACTGTGTGTACAAAGTGTGTCTACAATTTAACAGGGAGTCATTTTATATAAGGTGTTAAAACAAACCTTGAAACCTAAAAACAAACAAATCCTAAAATGAACTGAAAGCCAATAAAGCATAACTTAAACTGAAGAAAGAAAGAAAGAAAGAAAGAAAGAAAGAAAGAAAGAAAGAAAGAAAGAAAGAAAGAAAGAAAGAAAGAAAGAAAGAAAGAAAGAAAGAAAGAACGGAAGGAAGGAATGAAAAAGAAGGAAAAAAGAAGGAAGGAAAGAAAGGGAACAATTAGTTAATACAGTAGTTGTATAGTAGTTATATAGTAGTTTATATTGAAGCATTGTTCTTTTTAACCATCTTTTCTTTTTTTTATGTTAATAATACAAAAAACCCTCAGCTTGCTAACTTGTTACTGAAAAGCAGGACAAGTTACTGACTCTGGAGACTCCTTCACAAAAAATATGAACTAAAAGTCTATTCTACTATTTCAGCACATACAAACATGTTGTTTATTTATTATGAATCTTAGATTGAATTACAGCTGCTGTTATAGAAAATGAATCACTGCCTCCTGATCAGTCAGATTTAACAGAACTTTATATATGTATTACTGTATATATGAATACTCTATATTATTAGCGTGATTGTAGTTAAAAAGTTGCGTTATACAGTCACATATTTTTAACATTTGTTAACAGTATTTAACATCTGCTTCTATTTAAATATACAGGAAAATGTGACAAATTCTCATGTGTCGTGGAAATTACACTGCTAAAAAAAACTGGAGTATTTCTTTAAAGTCAATTCAAACAGAGACAAATATAACTATCCATCCTCTGGACATATCCTGACCATGTACAGACTTCCTAACACACACATACACGCACTAAACCAAATGTCTGTCTTAAACAGGAAGCAGGACAGGATGTCATGTCTCTGCATTTACATTATTCAGAGTGTGTGTGTTTGTGAGAGAGACAGAGATGTGTGTCTCCATGCATGAAAACAGTTTGTTTTTCATACCATACAGTAAATGCACATAATTAATGAAAGTGAACTCATGCAGCTTTTCTATATATATGTCTAAAAATAGGACTTGTTTTGATGGTGAAGAACAGAAACCGACGACCGGAAGAACTGGAGACATCAGAGAGACAGAATGTCACACCGCTTGTCTGTGGGTCTCTGATGAGCTACAGTTGTTGCTACAGTTACTATAATCATACTTCTTAGAGGTGTGTGTGTGTAAGTGTGTAAGTGTGTAAGTAAGGGGCTCGTTTCTCTGTCAGAACCCTTCTTCCACAAGCGGTAATGATCAAAGCACTGCTGGACCCCCTACCACACCACCTCTCATCTACAGCAAATCCATCTAGAGAAAATCCATCTCCAGCCAAATCGGCCAGCCACAAACGCACACACACACACACACACTCACACACGCACACGCGCACACACAGACAAACAGCCCTGTGAGCTAAAATCAGTTAGTTTGATGTCGGTTTGCAGATCATTTTCCGCATAATGTCACACGCACCCAAGGTCATCAGCGTGTGCCATTAGTGTTTTTAAGCTCAGAATGTTCACTGTCAGCTACATTTCA
The DNA here is from genome assembly GCF_022655615.1 of Tachysurus fulvidraco. Lineage (NCBI taxonomy): Eukaryota > Metazoa > Chordata > Actinopteri > Siluriformes > Bagridae > Tachysurus > Tachysurus fulvidraco. The sequence goes on along the minus strand of NC_062531.1, from coordinate 7,603,705 downwards.
CTCAGGCTTCAGTGCTGAATAAGAGTGTGTGCTCAGCAAGAGGTATACACATTACCCGTCCACACAAACACACACACATAGAACCATATACCTTAATTATACAGACACAGCACAAAGGTAAACATGTGACATCACGGCCAGCTCTTTTATTCAGATGGCTCTCCACAGATGAATAGCATAAATAAATAAATAAATAAATAAATAAATAAATAAATAAATAAATAAAAGCAAATATTAGCAGTATATAAAAATGGAAAGGTTGAGCAATATTGCTTTACACATGTATTTGAGATATAAAAAATATTTTATCATTAATATTTCATTATGTGTGATTTATATTATAAAAACACCCTTTTTTATTGTAATTGTATTAATTAAATGTTTGCATTATTTTTTATTTTTGGTTTATTTCTTATATTGTAATCTAACACATGATTCAGGACAAAGGCATATAAGAACAGTGTGTTTGTAAATTGTGTCACAGGGACATTTGGTTCCAAAAATTAAAAAAAAATTCCAAGGATCTATTACATTTCATCAGAAACAAAAATGTCATTGTAAAATAAATTATCATAATGGTTTCCAACAGATTCTTAAAGGTTTCCATTAGGGATTTTCTGGTTGCTATTAAATACCAGGATCCAAGTATTTACAACAGAACCAGGATCAATTCTAATTAGACAAGGTTACAGAAAAATGTTTGCTTTATTGCCCATAGATCATGAGTTTGAATTCCAATAATGCCATTTGTGGCTGGGAGACAAAGAGCACAAAATTGGCTGTGCTCTCTTAAGCTGCATTCACACATACAGCGATTTTATCTCTGTCACCAGTCGTAGTACCGTGAAGTCATCAGTAGGCGTTCCAACTCCTGGTTGCTATAGCAATAACATTTATCAGCGCTCAGCGCGCATAGCATGCCACTTGACAACGAATCAGATTTCTTGCCGCTAAAATAAAACATTCTGGAGGGAGATTTGGAATTTGTGGATACAGTTCACCAGTGTATATCTGCATCATGCCATGCGAGATGAAGGAGAAGCAGCGTGGGCTCTTTCAAGCCTTTACGCATATACACTACAGTACAATGAAATACTTTTCTTCACTTTTCTACCCCAGATTTGGAGGTTGGGGTCAGAGCACAAAATCGGACATGATGCAACACCCCTGGAACAGAGAGGGTTAATGGTCTTGCTCAAGGGCCCAACAGTGGTATCTTGGTAGTGCTGAGGCTTGAACTCGACCTTCTGATCAACAATCTCAAGCCTTAACCACTTGAACAACCACTGCCATGGATCACGTGCTCTCTACGGTATTCACTCCTATTGCACCAGGTCACTCCATATTTGCATAAAGTTACACAATTTTCAACTTTGTCTCGTCACTGCACATCTAGTCATCAACCGTTTCTGTTGCTCATGCCGGCAGAATTTACCAACTCTCATTGAACATTTTGGGTTTCTGTTCACTTTGTACAGTATCTGTGAGTCACTGTATGTGTATTTTATCATTACGGATGGCATATGCTTTCTCCTGTCAATCACAGCAACACTCAACAACAATCATAGCTAATCATGTCTTTCTGTATGTAAAAGAGTGTAGGTAGCAGTTTCATCTGCATGTGTGTGCCTGTCAGTCTGCACAAGCTGATGAACAAAAAGGTCCAGTTGATTTGAATTAAGTGTGTCGGAGTCAGCATGTGTTAGCCTTTACACTCCCTGGTTAGTGGCTGACATGTACAGCAACCAGTGTAATTGATTTGTGGGTGGGAATTATCCAAGAATAAACATTTATTGTTAAACTATTAGGAACAGGCCACTTACGCCCCACCTCACTTTTTGTAACTGATTTATCCTGACCTGGGTTGCCGTAGCTCCAGAGCCTATGCTACTGTAGGAACACTAAGCATGCGGCAGGAATATACCCTGGATGGGACTTCAGTCTTTCTCAGAGCTAGCGACAATTTATCCTATCCAATCCGTATATATTTTTGGGAAACCAGAAAACTCAGAGGAAGCCCACACTAACACTGGGAAAACATGTCCAAAATCAGACTGTAATCTGAGCTCTAGAATGAACAGCGCACCAAAACCAAATAGAATTCCACTTCAAATCTTAAATCTCAAAACACTACATTACTAAAGTAATACGGGTCATTTTTTTAGGAAATGGGCAAAATTCAACAAATCTGAGCTGTGACCATGAGAATGAGACCTAATAGCCATCACTTACTTCACTGTGGTTATTTAGCCTTAGCTAATGTAGATTAGCTTGGTGAAAGAAATTAAAAATATTGTATGGTAGCACTACTTGTATTGTCCTCTGTTTGATTTTGTCACTTTGCTAGTATTTCCTTGTTTTTTGTTTTTTTGTTTGTTTGTTTTTTTTTGCTTTGGATAAAAGCTTCCGCTAAAGGAAGAAATATAAATGAAAAGGTCATTAGCTTATTTACTAAGAACAGTGTGTGATTTGAGGCAGATGTCTTTATATTTTTGTAAATCTTTCTTGTACTTGGGTCAGTTAGTATACTTTCGTAAAATACTTTCGTAATTTAAGTACATTTGTAGTTTTTATTTTCTGCTTTTCTCAACTTCAAGCAATAATTTAGATGAATAATTGCAGTTTACTTTTATGCTTTTGGTGACACCTTAAAAAAAAAGATCTCTGTGTCACAATTAAACTTAAATAAAAATAAAAGTAATAATCTATAATTAACCGACCCTTCATAATTTAATGCATTTTACTAGTATAGTTTCTATGTGGTGTTAGCATGAATTTTCCTCTTGAATGCTGTTGTAATCTTTATCAACTGAAACAGTATCGTGTAATCGATGACAAACACAGTATCTTATTTCAACAACCATTCTTATACAGGTTGTAGTGTTTCATATGTGTACGAGTACATTTTGACATAGTTTTTCATCCCTGATTCATAATTATGTGAACTTCATATTTATTGAATGTTGCTGCCCATGAAAGCTTTTCTAGGGCAAAGTAGGAGGCTGAATTTAGAAACTGTAATCTCTTTATTAAAATTTGCATGGCAACAAGTAAGACAAAAAGTGCCCATATTAGCTAACCTTTCAAGCGAGTATTAATGGAATAATAATTTCTTAAGTGCTTTGTGGTAATCAGCCATGCTACAGGAACATATTTTCGTGTGTGTGTGTGTGTGTGTGTGTGTGTGTGTGTGTGTGTGTGTGTGTGTGTGTGTGTGTGTGTGTGTGTGTGTGTGTGTGTGTTAAACATTCCAAAAAATATTTATTTAATCTTGTTTAAGCAGTTATTTATGATGGTGTGCTTATTCATTGTATGCATGTTTGTATATATAATACTGGTGTGTATGCTGTTCCACCAGAAATGGTTTAACTGCTGAATCAGTAATTCTGGAATGTGTGGGTGTGTGTGGGTGTGTGTGTGGAGAGAGGGAGAGAGAGAGAGAGAGAGAGAGAGAGAGAGAGAGAGAGAGAGAGAGAGAGAGAGAGAGAGAGAGAGAGAGAGAGAGAGCAGCAGGGTGGCTGTAAGCTTTTTGTTGTCTAAATCCCGGTTGATTCCGCATCTCTTTGTGGTCTTGTGCTGAAGCACCAGTTAGAGAGCTGAGTGCAGAATTCTGCCACAGTGCCCCGCTTTAGACCAGATGACGTTCACGCATTTCTCCTCACTCTTTTTGTTCTGGACATCGAATTGGCCTGGTCCTCATTCCTCCGCCTCATTTTCCTCACACACACAGGTACATCCTCTCGCAATCATCAAAGAGGTGCTGAGTCTAATTCTAGCTCCCACAGCGTGTCCGACTCGGATCAGTCATGGGGCTTACTATCTCAGTGTCTGACAACATTCAGGGTTTGTCGTAACTCTTTACTGTAAATTCCTCTGTATTCACAAACACATCATTAATGCATTCGTAACAATGGACTAATCCCTGAACTAATACTTACTGCATTAGGAAATAATGAGGCATATACATTAATAGCCTGTGAGTCATATACAGTATGAACAGCCATTATGATATAACACTAGTGAAATATTATAAACGTTGTGTTAATGGTTCTGTCAAGTAATACTATGATCTGCAATATTAATATACATCATTTATATAATTCATGGTCTTTTGGTACTTAATGTGAGCTGCTGAAGCACACGCTTATGACTATTCTTATAAGAGAAGTTGTTAAGGCCAAACTCAGATGTGATTTTAGAACCAAGTATATAAACACATGATTCAAACCACAGATTCATGAAAAATAACATTCAGCAATCTTTATTTTATTTTATTTTATTTGGAGTAGGCATAATGGTATATATGGTGAATCTTTTCAGCTTCAAGCTTCCATCCTGGGTCTGGGTGGATTTTTCTCTGTATTCTCTGGTTTTCTCCCAGTTTCCAAAAACATGCTGGTTTGTGGATAGTCTACATTACCTTGTTCCTAAGTGTGTAAAAAATATGTAAATGAATGTGTGTAGTGCCATGCAATGGACTAGCAATCCTATCTATGTTATACCTTGTATTGTGTCTCGTCTTTTCTCGTTATCTTGTGATCTAACGCCACCCTGACCAGAAACTGGGAAAAGAAAACACTCTGAGGTGCTGCACATACTTCCAACATTTCAGCTGTTTTGCACATATTGTACAATATCTCAGCCATTATGCACATACTATACAATATTTCAGTCATTTCAGTCATTTGCTGTTTTTTGCACAACTCTATATATTATCCAAAGGACCTGCTGCTAAGAAACTGTGTTCATTCTAATGTTACTGCACGAAATATTGTTTGAACATTCAGTATTTACACCGGTCGGTCGGCGCTGTTTCTGTTACTGTTTATTGTCTTTTTATTTTTTCAATACACAATACTGTGTATTGCATTTTTTGTACTTTTTGTATTGTCTTGTAACTTTATGTCTGCACTGTTTTTTGTCCAGCACTGTCTTGTTTGTCTTGTCCTGCACTGTTTGCACCAGGTTGCACAGTTGCACTTTATGTAGCTAAGACTACTTACATGTCCTTAGCCCTGTCTTTGTTTTATATAGCACCATGATCCTGGAGAAACGTTGTCTCATTTCACTGTGTACTTAATAACACCTACTGGCCATAGTTTTCCTTACTGTTGTCATTTCCTAAGTTACATTTTATACTCGTTGTTTTTATATTATTATATCATGAAAGTGCCCTGCAACAGCTATGAATGGTTAAAATGACAATAAAAGCTTCTTGACTTGACTTCTTGACTTAATTAGAGTGTTCCGGTTTTGTAGAGTCATATTAAGCATTTTTTTAGTCACCCTGTATAAATGATCTTAATTAATACTGCGAGTCATTTTCCTTATATACAGAAGGTTTTCCCGAGATATTAATCACTATTCACTATTAACATTAAATAATAAAATATATCTATGTGGCTCAGAAGCTGATTAAGAAGTGTAATTTCCTGATTATTCTAGGTTTTAATTCATTATTAAAGCATTGCTTATCCTTTGCTAAGGTTTTCGAAGGACTAGATTTGAACCACGATAAATTTCAGTGTTTTTACATTTTTTCCATAGAACTTCCTTTCTCTAATGTCACTTTCTTCTAATTCTATTTGGGCCTAAATTCACTCCTACATGCTATTTCCTCAATTCTTCCTATGTGCTATGGTTCACATGACTGAATATGAACACATATTAGAAATTACATTACAAAACTTTTGTAAAAGAAGGCATTAAAATTAAAGCAATAAATTCGATTAAGCTCACCCACGCATAATGTGACATGATGTGTAGTCCTGGCATCATCTTGCTATTTTTTTTCAAATACAGTCACAGCTTAACTGTGCCAAACGTTCATAGGTTATTGGATTTTTTTGGTGTTTCATTGGGAAGTGAAATGCAGCGGCTCCGTGAAGAATCTCGATCAGCTCGTTGTGTGTCTAGGGATTAAGTGGGTCGTGCTGCATCTCAAATAAAGCCACACAGATTGACAGAGAGTTTGATGAGTGGAAGCAGGTATGATTTTTTAATCAGTTGAAACAAATCATAGGAATTGCTCTTAAATTCTTAAGAACCTCCTTTTAATCAGTGACCCCAAATGACATGAGTAGAAAATATTACATGATCGTATGATCAAATCTTTACAGTTGATTACAGCCATAAAATGTCATAAGATTGATGTGCAGCCCCAAACCTGTAACTAATTTTAAATAAAAAAAAATAAAAATAAAAAAAAAACTGAAATGTAACAAAGGCATACTTTTTTCATTACAAAGTTATTTTGCCAACATAATCAATCAGCTGAGATTATGCTATATGAATTCATTAATTAAAAAAATAATTTAATTTAAATTATATATATTATATATATATTTTTTCCACTCACCCTAAATGAAGATGATAAGCCAACGACACTTAGTTATGGTTAGTTACAATGCTACAGTGAGCTGCAATGCTAACATAGCTCACGAGGAAGGAAAAACTATAACCTAAAATTTGTAAATGAATACAGAAAAAAATCTTGCTTTATTATATTAAACTGTTAAACCATGCGGTTCTTTTTAAATAAATATTTGTATTAAAAGAAATTTCTGACATAATACTTACAATGTTTACAAATTTTAACAATAAAGTTCTATTTAAAACTGTATTTTAATCTACATAATTTCATAAAGTTCTGTCTTTACACACTGCCGCCTTTGTGCTTTTGGCTGTCACAATGGCTTCAAACGGTGATACTACAGTGTTCAGCTTCATGGTGAAGTTTTTGTCATGTTTATAGATTACAGTAAGTCGCATCGCTTCCACGACACACGTCTGCAAGCCTGTGTGTCATCTCTGAAGAACTGCAGAACTATGGCAGATATTTATAGAAAAGATTTAGATGGAGCGAGACTTTTATTACTTTGTTCACTTCCCCTGTTAAAAAAAATTCAGCTTGATCTAAACAGCTTCCAAACTTGTAAACCATCTCAGTCAGCTGGAAGTTTTTGAGATTTTGTATTCTGCTTAATGTTGTGTTATGCTTTAAAAAAAACAGCCATACAGAGTAGCATAAGTAGATGCTGATATCAGATGCTTGTTGGATTTTGACGGTATTTGTAGTAAAAGCAGTGTATAGCTTGCTTATGATACAATACGATTTTAATTAATAACAAAACGCTTCACTGAATCTGCTTTGATATGATTCAGTTTAGTCATTTCCAGTAGATATGTCTTTTTGATCAGAATCTTGCATAATATTAAATCATGAATGATAATGATGCAGAGAAGGACTAAAATAATGATCAGAATCAGAAAGGCAAATCAACTTGCTATGTTTTTGCATATTATATAAAAGTATTTTTCCACACCAAATCTCTCTCTCTCTCTTTTTAACTAATCTATTTATAATCAATTATAGCCTAAACTAATTGATTCTGATCAATTTGAATTTATTTCATTTGTTGGCTTTAAATGATTCCCTGATTTATACAGTCCGATTGGTAGACACTTGGCGGGAATTTGTGCTAATTTGATTTTTCTTTTAAGTGTAATACCTTTTATTGTTCCTTTATTTGCACATATAAGCTGGTTTTCATCCAGTGCTGTGTTTGTGAGGTTGAGGGGTTCATTAAATTGCCAGACATTTCCCTCAGCATTCTGCAGTAGTTCCTTTTCTTGGTCAGGAAGAGCAGGTGACATCATTTCCAATGCAATGAATGGTCAGCTCTGAGTTGCCAGAGGCCCCCAGAGAGCTCCTTAGTGTGTGTGTGTGTGTGTGTGTGTGTGTGTGTGTGTGTGTGTGTGTGTGTGTGTGTGTGTGTGTGTGTGTGTGTGTGTGTGTGTGTGAGAGAGAGAGAGAGAGAGAGAGAGAGAGAGAGAGAGAGAGAGAGAGAGAGAGAGAGAGAGAGAGAGAGAGAGATGCTGTTATATTTACATACACATACACACTCCGACTCAGTCTTCCAGCCTCAGGGCAGCCCACTGGTCCTAACCGAGCCCTAATGATGCCCCTCACCTGAAGCACTCACAGACCGGTGTGCAGAATGGCATTTTTCTCCTCATCAGCAGGATTTGAAAGTATTATATGACATGCCTATTTCAGAGAAAATCCACATGGCAGCCCTGTGAAAGACTGACAGACTCCTTGCACAAGCTCATTGAGAAAATTTGCTTTCATCTATAAAAATGACTAATAAAGCCAACATGGCCTCCTCCACGGATCCCTTTATGACTCTAAACAAATACTTTGAGCTGGCATGAGACCAGAACCACCAGACAGAGGGAGGCAGATGAAGGGTGACATCATTTGACATTTGCTTCAAATGTCTGGAGAAAATAATTAATCCTCTGCATATGGACCTGAACCGCCTCCACTTTCCATACCTCGTTTCTGCAAAATGTTAAACCGTAGGCTTATGATAATAATAATAGTGATATTTAACCTACACAATTGCACTATGAAAATGAACCTATTTTTGAAACGTGCATAGTGTGTTACTCATTTAGCGTTGTCCATCATCGTTGATAAACTCGAAGATGATATTAGACATAGGAGCGCTTGAGCTTTTCAGCACCTAGCAACTCCGGGCGCAGAGGGACACGGGGCGCAAGGAAACATTGTGGAATGTGCCAAGGAGGGGGATGGGATTTGTTCTGCCCTGGACTTCGTTTTTTTCTTCTCACTGTAGATAGCTGTCTTACTCTCCACTGATATAGAATATACTGGCTTCTACCAATTGATTCCTTATATTCACTCGGTTGCTACTTAATTGGGCACATCTGTTTTTTTTTACCAACAATAACAGGTCCTTATGTCACAAACAGTAGATGTGCACTGCTGTAGACCACCTTGTGTTTTTACACGATTTATCAGCCCTCCTTTATGCACTCTATCAATGAATAGGGACAATCACTGAGCAGATACATTAGTTAGACATGCCATCTTGGCACTTCTCACTAAGCAGATATTAGTTAGCAATGCCATCTTGGCACTTTTACATGTGGATTTTTACATGCTTCCCTGCATTCATGTTGGTTTCTTTCAGGCTCAGAAACATGCTGGTAGGATGACTAAAGACTAAATTGTCCCTAGGTGTAAATGGGTCTGTATTTTGGCTTTGCACACAGTGATCGTGACATTATCTGTGGATAAAGCAGATGTGAAAATGAATGAATGAATGAATGAATGAATGAATGAATGAATGACTTGATATTAGTGCATTTTTAAAGCCCTCAATGTCACGACATTTTGAGAGAATACTGTTTTCATTTTGGCTGCAGCTTCTCATCAGAGCAAATATTTTTGTGTTTCTATTTGTTGGTCTTGTATGTTTGATGTTTGTATTTTGGTTTTAACGTCATGCTTTATATATATATTTTGACCACTTGTTGCTGGTTGTGGCAAAGCTGCAGATCCAATCTTGAGCAACAGGTTTCCTCAGACCTTCATCCACCCACCATACGTGATATGTGTCACCCAGTCACTATAAAGTACAGTGTGCCTGTTGCTCTCATCAATGGTGGACAGTATGGATGATCATTCTCAGGGATATTGGGAGAAAGGCACTATATAATTTAAACTTTCTTCTTCTTCTTCTTCTTCTTCTTCTTCTTATTATTATTATTATTATTATTATTATTATTATTATTATTATTATTTAGTAGTAGTAGTAGTAGTAGTAGTAGTAGTAGTAGTTGTAGTAGTAGTAGTAGTATTTATTTATTTATTTATTTATTTGTTTATTTATTTATTATACTTAATGCAGACAATGTTTGTGAGGGTTTCTGAGTATCTACAGAGTAGTGAGATAAATATGTGAAGGTGAAGCAAATGCTTCTCCGTTTTTGCACCTCACTGTACAGAATGAAAGTGCTTTCGATGTGGATTTTTTTTTAAGTGTCGGTTTGTGCTACAAAAAATAGCGCGCTTCCAGCGGTCTTTCATTAACACGTGCATGTCGGGACCGAGTCCAAAATGAGCTTCGAGCAAAATAATATACGCCACACATATGACTAGTTTTTGTACGATGGTGTACGCTTTTGGTACGTGGTCCAATCCCTGCCTGCTATTGGCTCTCCAGAAGAGGGGCGGGGAGGCGGTATAGCCTTTCCTTTCCCTTCAGCCTTCCTCCTCTCTACCCCTTCTCTGTCAGCGCGAGCGAGCGGCCAGGAGGCGCACGCGGCTGCAGCTCCAACTACATTTCCATCTGGCGCGCTTCACTGTGTCTGATCCTGCGCACACAAGGACAAGAGAAGCATCATCCCGCTGCACTCATTCTGTCCCACCCGGTCTCGGACGGACCCTGTCTGCACACTGCAAGGACATTTAAAGCGGTTGTGGACAGCAGTAATCCTGCTGCTTGGCTAAACTTTCTACTTGGTGCGCTTTTCCATTTACTCGGCGCTTCTCACGGGTTCGGACCCGGTGACTCATCCGTCACTTTCCGTCATCAGTCCATCATGGACTGCTCGGCTGCGCCATGTCTCCTTCCCGCCGGTCACTGCTCTAACCGGGACCGGGACACCCACTTTGACCGTCCTATCCTCTTTAACACTCAAACTCGAGTCGTTAAACCTGTGCGCAGTCGAAGAAACGCAGTATGATGCGCGTTTTTGCGGCTTTTCCTCGTGGTTGTCCGGTTACCTGATGTTACGCAGCAGGTCCTCAACCGGCCGTGAAGCCTTAGAATATTTCACGCGTCTGTGCTTTTTTTGTTTGTTTGTTTGTTTGTTTTGGTTTTTTTCTCAGGTAGACTGATTGACCTGGAAAAAAGCCATAAGATTTCATTCCATCAGGTGCAGTTTCACTTTGTAAATTGTATCACGCGTCATCCCACTTTAAACTCCTTTTGCGCACAGCCTGCGAAACGCACCGCTTAATGCTCTCTGTCCGTTTTGGGCTTAATTATTCTCCTATATTTTGTCTAGCTTAGGATTTTTAAGTTTAGTTTGCAGCTAACTGTAGACAGACAGAGAGACAGGCAGACAGACAACAGGTGCTCACTCACGCTCTGCGTGCGGTTGAATGAATAAGTGAATGGATGGATGGATGGATGGATGGATGGATGGATGGATGAGCATGATCATCTGTCTTTATTACAGGAATGTCGCAACCAGCATTTACGGCTGCGCGTTAGACACAATATACCAACGACTGTATGCATGTTTCTGCATGTATGCGTTGATATTCTTGCATTCAGTACAAGGACATTTGTCATTTACGGTGAGTAGGACAGGGAAAATCAAGTGAGGATGCTGACATCTTAAATATATATAGGACGCTGACATCTTAAATATATATATAGGACTTTTATCTATAAATATATGGTTATTTTCGGTAGTAGGCTATTTGGACATCCTGTCCAGTGTGTTAATATGCTTTTTGTGTGTGATCAGCCTCGTTGTCTGTCCATGTGGAGTATAATGAGGAATTGTAATACCAAACTCTACCGCCAGGTCTTATCGAGAATGTCCAGGTGACTTAACAACCTCCGAATAGCGGCAGTGGAGAGTGTAGGTTTGTATGCATTAGACAAAAGGTAGGTTTGTAGGTTTGTTTCCCCACTCTCAGGGGAAAAAATAACTAAAAGGAAGCTTTTCTTGTACCAGTAGTTAAGGCTTTGGGCTACTGATAAGAGGTTTATGAGTTCCAATCCAGGTATCACCACTGTCTGTTACTGTAGGGTGCTTGAAAAAGCCATCTTTTTAGTTGTATCCTGTGTGACTAGCAAATTGCTTAGGATAAAAGTGGCAAGGCAAAAGACAAATATTGAAGATACAAATGTGTACATTTGACGGTCTTCGTCATCATTATCCCAGTGGGTGTAATGTAATGTAAGTTATATATTATTTACAATATATATATATAGGGTTTTGGTGCAATGAATAGTAACATTATATAATATGTTATATTTGTCTACCTTAATTATCTAAGAGATTTGAGGTCAATGTTGGGGTCATAACTGGTAACTGGTGTGGCAAACTTATCCCACCCTGTGCCAACATTTTGGAGGGATAAACCATCTGTATTGTAGTGTCTTTGCATCCTTCATTCGTGCCTCCTTCCTTCTTTAGACCAAGAGCAGGTGGAAGTAATAATAGGATTTTGAAGGCTAGACCAATAAAACGTGGATAGTTTGAATAAAAAATGTGTGTAAGTAAATCTTTCTCTCTCACACATGGTCTCAGTTTTGCTTTCTTTCCTGTATGGCTTTTTATTCCTATCTGATAGTTTTGAGTTTCATATAGGGATGGAAGCCATGCAAGGCTGGGAGCCTATGTCGTCATGGAGACTGATGAGAGTTGAGTCTGGTGGCTCTTGTGCCAAACAACTGTCTTCACCTGTCAACAAAAAGGCACGCACACACATACGCTTGTCCTGGCACGAGTCCTGTTCCAGATGCCCACTGGGCGCTTCTTGGTGCAAGGGGACTGTGTGAAAATGTTCTGCCAGTCGAGTTTACAGACAGCTCTCTAAAGTAATCCTAACACACACACACACACTCTCTCTCTCTCTCTCTCTCTCTCTCTCTCTCTCTCTCTCTCTCTCTCTCACACACACACACACACACACACACACTCTCTCTCTCTCTCTCTCTCTCTCTCTCTCTCAGGAGCCGGACATCTGCTGCAGAGCTGCATAAAGACAGATGTTCATTTGCATCAAGCAGCACCAGGTACACACACACACACACACACACACACACACACACACACACACACACACACACACACACACACACATACCAATTCTAATAGACCTCACTGGCTGTTGCTGAGCTTTTAATGAGTAAAGGTGCAGCCTCTGGCTCAGTGAAGCAGACCTACAGGGAGCTGATTCATGTCAGTGAGAGTTAGTTTAACAGACAGAGACATTGCTTTTAGCACCAAAGCCACAACTGAAATTTCAATTTATTTGCACATAATTTATGACATTCACCCACTCATCTGTTCTGGTGGATTATTTCAGAGCATCTGATTTATAGCACAATGCAAGGGTTTTTGACTCTTACTATTACACTTAATGACATTTAAACTAACACTGAATATCTTTTAAAGATCACAGAAGTGTAAATATATATGCGACAGGCTGAAACCTGTTTTCTTCAAACCCTGTAGCCCATTTCACTATAATTGTATCTCTGATACACTTGACTGGGTTGAAAAATACATGTTATTCATTTAGCACAATTATGGATATGGATATTTTACTCATCTTCATTCCTTATATACTAAGGTATTAATTGTTAAATATTAAATGTACTTTAACATTATTAAAATAGTTCCAGCTGACAAATCACAGGTTTATACTGATGCACTCATAATACGTTATCATTCCGGTGGTAACACTGTTTTCACAGAGACTTGCATAGCAGATTGTTCACAGAATGTGATTTAAAAAATGTGTGATTAAAAAAAATTGTGTGATTGTTTATTCCACATTTTTTTTTATGGTTTTTTTTTGTTGTTATTGTTTTTTTACATTTTTGGATGCTCTGGATTTTTGGAAGAATGTGCACTGTCAAAGTTTTGTAAATCTATAACTTTACATTTTCTCCACAGGAATGTCAAAGCAGAGGAACTTGTGCTTTGCAATGTCTCACTAACATTACACTATGCAATCTTTTGCCTTATTAACCTTAAGAAAGAAGAAAAAATGAGAAAAATAACTGTTTATAGCTGCTCTAATGTGTGTGATAACAGAAACGTATCTTGTTTCATGGACCTTCTACATCAAACATAACTTTAAAACAGATTAAAAAAGGAATAGAATAAAAATGTTAACATTGGAAAAGTGTTGTGGTATAAGAGGAATAAAACACTTCAGGGTGTGCTGTTTTGGAAAATAATCCCTTTTGTTTCTTGTTGAGTTTTATTCCTTATTTATTAAATTTTCTTAAATACAATCAGAAAATTGCTTTCAATGTGGATCCCTGTTATGCATATACTGTACAGTATATATCAATTCATGCATTTATTTATTCTATTAATACATTACAGCTTAATGCATTCTGGAAAACAGTCAGTCTTGGAGTAAACCGTTGTTAATATTTTAGATTTTATATAGTATAGTTGAAACTGTACTGAAAGGATTTAAAATGAATTTCTCCCTGTGCCCAGAAAATACAACCTAATGTTCCTCTGTACATAAAGCTTTAAATATTTACATGTTTATCTTATTTACATTTTTTTCCAGCTTAGTCTGTGTTCCAAGAACAACTATATAAAGCCTTTATGATCACTTCATCATCATGGGTATTTAATTCACAGTGACATCTGCAGGTAAACAGACCTGACAAGATTAGCTGAAATAACAAGGCAGTGCGGAATAAAAACGCAGCTCAAACACAACCGAAGCTAGAGCTTAATGTGTCCGTGGTCTTGCATGTATTTCTGTGTCTCCTTTTATATCTAGTAATTTCACAATGTCAAAACAACACCAAGATTTGAGTTCGTTTTGTGAACTTTATTCAATGTGCAGCTTTTACTGCTTTAATTGTTTTTTTTAGAACATTAAATAATAAATATGGACGCTATCTGTTTGTGCTCCAAAGTTCAGATCTGCAATCTCCCAGCATCATATTAATTAAGTTGCCAAAAAAAAAAAAAAAGAAGTGTGGGTGTTCACACATTTTCTCTTGACTATTCTCATGCTGGTTTGTTTTATAGGCAGATATGTAAATTGTACTTCATAAACAGTTTATCTATTGTCACAGACGTTTTCTCTCAGCCAAATGTGGCAACATGTAACAGTGATTTAAACAGAGCTAAAATTGTTCAAAGGTCAGTTTCATAATTACATGTTCATTACTGGATAAATGAAAGTTGTACAGTTCGGCAAACAGCATAAGGCCTCACTTTTTGGATGCAGTATTGAAGTACAAAATATCTGAACAACAGGAACAAGGAGCATAGATGTTCACACTCTCAAAACTACTCATCTTGGACCAAATGGAGCTTGATGTGTTGACAAGGATTCCTCTGGTGTTAATAAAAGTATAAAGTGTACTTTAAAACTTTAGAAGAAATGACAGACGTGTGACCTTATGAATGAAAGCTTGACCATGGTTTGGGTTCATTTCTAATCTAATTAGTTCATCTGCTGAATACAGTTCATATCATTCTATATAAATCCTACTAACATTTAACCAATTTTTCATCACAAATCACATCAGACTTATTTAATTGGACAAACAAGACTAGAACAGGATGAATCATCACACAGTTCCCAGAAGACATCAAATACAGTATAAAGTTTGATTACAAGAGAATTAAAACTATTTATTACACCTGCTACAGCTTCAGACACGATTATAAACGTGTTTTATAACTGTATTTGTGTATTACCTAATGGTGTTTTTTCTTTCTTTTTTTTTTTAACTAAAACATGTCAAAGCGAAAAAACTTGTGCAGACAAAAAATAAATAATGCACAACATCGCACTCTAGCGTTTTAGTAGTGACTTCCTGAGTCTGAAGTCTACTGCCTGGTTGCGTTATAATAATCAACTCGCTTCTTATGTACAAGTGCACTACACTGAGTGTGGTAAAAAAAAAAACGGCACGTGCGTCCCATGTAGTGCACTATGCTGCGGACAAGAGGCTAATTGGGATTTGGCCGCTGTGCCGAACTGGAAGTGACGTACGGCGGCATGTTTCAGTGTTATTCAACAAGACTTGCCCGGCGTTGTATAACCGTGGTTACTGATTGAAGTTACATAAGCAGCTACACACACACACACACCACACACACACACCCTGCACGCTGAGCACGCCACGCTGTTTAACTTTAGAACTTTACAGGAAACGGATAACTAGCCGAAAGCTAACATGGCTAAACATAAACACAGGGCAGGTGCTGTTGTGACTGAAAAGGAGCGCACAAAGGAGAAGACTCGTTGTGTTAAGAAGAGAAAAGCTGCTACAAAAACGCCGGGCATCAAAGGTATACAGGAAAATTTAACTCGGGCCTTACAGAGTTTTAGTAAACCTTGATTAGAAGCTAGCTTCATGTTATAAATAGCTGTTTACTTGCTAGATGATGTGCAGCTGTTTGTACATTTCAGCAGCTGCAGTGTGCAGATGTGCACTTTTGCATGGCTGCTCTTGTAGATCTGACTGTATTCGATAGAGTAACTGGTGCACCATATGCGTGCAAGTCAAATTACACTCTGAGCATGCAAGAGATAACTGAATAACGGGTCTCCACCTTCCTCTGTTACAGTTCAGTAAGATGTGTTCAGGACAGGCCCACTGTAGGAAGTGAGAGAGGGTGTGTCCTACTGAGCGGAAGGGGAGTGAGAGAGGGTGTGTCCTAATGAGGGGAAGGGAGGTGAGCGAGGGCGTGTCCTAATGAGGGGAAGGGAGGTGAGCGAGGGCGTGTCCTAATGAGGGGAAGGGAGATAAATATGATGCCAACAAAATGCCTATATACCATATTATCTTATACTGTACTATATTACTTGCTTACTTGGGATGTAGGTGTTGGACTACTAATCAGAAGGTCATGATTTCGAATCCCGGGTCCACCAAGCTGGGCCCCTGAGCAAGGCCCTTAACTCTCAATTGAAATAGCCCAAACATGTAAATAAAATGTATGTCATTCTGGATAAAGGTGTGTGCTAAATGCCAGAAATGTAAATGAAATCTGCTAATTGAATAACTGATGCCATGGACAAAGCACATGTTATACTGTGTATTGTTGTGTATGTGACAAATAAAATTTGTATTTGAAGTTTCTCTCTGCAAGCTTCTGTTACTGACGTATGTTAAGCATTGGTTTGGACCGAAACGTGGAACACACTAAAATGAGTAAAACTCATTCCTCAGTAAACCAGCAGAGTTGTAGTGAAGTAAATCGAATATTTGTTAGTACTTTCATTTAATCAGGTACATCTTACTGAGTAATAATAAAATCAGGCAATGTTATAGAAGTTCCGGACTGAAGACTGTCTGTTGCTGTCTGTTGCTGTTTGCTGTTGCTACATTTCCCACAATGCCCAGAAAAATAGATTGAGATGTTCTTTATTGCATTAGAGTCTGTATCCTGCTATATGATCACTAACATTTATATTCCTGATGCATGTGTTTATCAGACAAGGGTACCAGAGCCAAAAATATTGCCAAGTCCACCAAGCCCAGAGGCCAAGCATCAAAAAAGGCACATAAGCCAACGGATGGACAGAAGAGCAAATACTTCAGTGAGCCATTAAAGGAAGAGCCTGAGGACTTTGAAGATTCAACCATGTCCCTTCCAGAGAGTTCTGTGCTAAAAAGCACCGATTACAAGATAAAAGAAGAGAAAAAAGAAAATGAGAGTGAAAAGAGTGATGAAGATGAGGATTGGGAGGAAGTGGAAGGTGTGTGTGTTTAAGTAAAAGTGTGATTGATAACTAGTCACAGTCCTTTTGAGTTATTAGGTTCAGAAATATTTATTTGTGTGTGTGTGTGTGTGTGTTTTCTCAGAACTGGCAGGACCATTAGGACCAGCAGTGGAAGACCAAGAACCTGCAGTTCCTTCTCAGCCTGTGGAGATTGAGATTGAGACAACTGAGGCCAGACACAAAAGACAGAAAAAGTGGGTGCATGCGTGTGTGTGTGTGTGTGTGCGTGTGCGTGTGCGTGTGTGGCTGGTAAATGAGGCATCTCCTAATGTGGTTTCTTGAGCATTATAAATTAAGGTTGGGTTGATTAAGTGTCAACCAAAACCTGTTTCGAAAACCATAAAAAATCAGTATTGAATAATAAATTACTTTAGAAAACAGGAAAAGGCACAGAAGCAGCTCTACGTTCACCTTATCTACGTTCCATTTATATTCTATAAATATGCAAATTTAAACAATTATTTTAATGGAATGTATTTGCATATTGCAACATGATTGAACAAGGTATCTTATGATGCAGTAACTTTTGCTTGCTACATTTTTAATGCTAAGTCTGATGTCCCAGTAAGGTCTTCAGCCCTTTTTTTTTTACTCATTTGTTGATAAAATGTTGCACTCAAATGCAAAGTGTTACCTGTTACACTGTCGGCCAATCGATTGAGTAGTTGACAGTGATTGACAGCTAGAATTAACGTTACTATGGTGATTCTTTCCAGGGAGAAGCAGAAAGCTGAGTTTGAGACTTACCTGCGCAGAATGATGAAACGTTTCAACAAGGATATACAGGAGGATACACACAAGGTGTGTGTGTGTGTGTGTGTGTGTGTGTGTGTGTGTGTGTGTGTGTGTGTGTGTATGTGTATGTGCACAAGTTTGTGCATTACTGCCATTGCTTGTCTCAAATTTGACCTTCATAATTATGTACATTTTGTTTTACATATTCGTGATGTTTACATATCCATGTTTCATCACGTGGTTTTCATTTCTCTGCCACTCAGGTCCATCTGTTATGTTTATTGGCTAGCGGACTGTTCCGGAACCGCATGTGCTGTGAGCCTGACCTACTGGCCATCACCTTGTCCTTAATTCCTGCCCACTTCTCTGTGATTATTAAAAAACGTATCAACACTGTCTTTCTGGAAAGTCTTCTGAAGTGGTGAGAACATGGAGGAATTTGTTGCAGAAACATTAAAGGGGCAGTTTGTAATTTTCTGCGAGGTCAATCGCAATTACAATGAAACCACTGGTTGACGTTGAAGTGGCACCAAAGTAAAGTGTTCACACTGTTGTCTGGAGATCGCAAATCTAGATAGAGTCAATGCCACAGCTGGGAGTCCAGGAGAGCATAATTGTCTGTATGCTGTAGATCAGTGTATCAACAGTCAGTGAACTCATGTATGTAGAAGAGATCGGTTCTTCCAAAGTTGTCTGGCGTCAGGTGTCTCACTAGCTTTCATTTTCACTGGTGGTAGCTGTTGTGTAAAAGGTAGAGCTAAATAGTGGGTGGGAATTTGGAGAAAAAGAAATAAAACAAAATTTGGAGAAAAAGAAGTAAAATTTTCCTCTTTGCAACCAAACAAGTTGTTGGTTGATGAAATCCCACCAAGTTGCTGCCCGTGGGTCCTTGAGCAAGGCCTCAACTGCTAAGTTGTATAAAATAAATGCTGTAAATGTAAAATGTCAAGTCTTCTGAAATATTTGAATAATAAAGCGAGTATTACATGTTTGCTTCCAGGTTTAAAGAGACGTTCACACTAAACCGTGCCCTCCCTGAAGAGAAGGACCTGGGACTGCGAGAGCTGCTGGAGAGACGTTTGGGAAGTCTGTCAGCACGTGACCATCAGGAGATGACCTATGTGAGAGACCTTTCTTGTCATAGTTTTTGATACTTGTCATAGGCTTTGATAAAAATATTAAGGTTACGTTTATATTGCTCACACACATACACACACACACACAATAAAAGTGATTTGGTTTTCTAGCTGTTCCTGCTGGTGCTGAGATCACTGCACATCTACTGTCGATTGGTGCTGTCACTACAGCCATTACCCTTCAAGCCACCAACAAAAAAGGTAGATTTGTGTGTGTATTGACTTTTTGGATGGACAGCGATGTGTGAGCTCAATTGGATTTTGGCATTGCTTAACTAGATACGTGTGTTGTATTTTTTATTCTTCAGGGAAAGGCAGAAACCTCCAGCAGTCCTCCTTCTAAAGAGAAGTCAAACGAAGCTGATAAAAAGCCACCAGAACCCAAAGTTTCCACAGGGTCCAAACGCCCATCTGCTTCCAGTACTGGGGGGCAACCGAAGAGGGGAGGAAAGAGACAGAAAAGGAATGTTGAGGATGGAGGTGACAAGGAGAAAGAAGCAGGAGTGGGACAAAGGCCAAAAAACACCAAAAGAAGGAGTACTGCATCAAAAGTGTCATATAAAGAAGATAGCAGTGAGGGGGAAGAGGAGCTTAGTGAAGAGGATGAGTTTCATCTGTCCAGCGAGGATGACAGCGATAATTCCGATTGTGGTGGAAAAAAGTCCAACAAGAATTCAAAGGCTAAAGGAAAGGGCAAAAGTCCTGCTCCACGACGATCCAGCAAGATCAAGAAGAGAACGAAGGAGGAGGAGGAGGAAGAAGAAGAAGAAGACCTAGAGGAGGAGCTAGAATGGAAAAAGCAGCGAGGGAAAAGGAGGCAGGGGAAAGGAGATGATGAATGGATAGAGGTGTACCTGAAAGGGGCAAAGAGATGGATATGTATTGATGTTGATCAAGGGGTGGGGCAACCAGAACTCTGCTCTAATCAGGCCACTCATCCAATTACATATGTAGTGGGTGTAGATGAACACGGTTACCTGAGAGACGTGAGCAGCAGATACGACCCTACCTGGCTCACAGCATCACGGAAACGACGCATCGACTCAGAGTGGTGGGAGGAGACGTTGCGCTTTTACGAGTCTCCCGATTCTAAACAAAAGAAGGAAGAAGATGAAGAGGTACAAGAAGACAACAAGAATGTGCACATATTCACACAGTAATTGCTTAAAAGATTTAGATTTATTATTGCGTTTAAACTGTGGGAACATTGCTTTAATGGGTAGCTAGTGGGTAGTGAGTGTCCTGCACAACTGGAATTCCCATCTAGTAGGACAACAAATTTAGTATTAAAAGAACCATAATTTATATCACAGACTGCTTATGTACATCTACATATTCTGAATTCAATTGTTCTCCTCTCTTCTGCTTTGTCAGTCTCTATCTGTAACCCCACATGCTTGTTTCTCCACCACAGCTGCAGGAAAAGTTGATGGGTCAGCCATTGCCAAAAGCCATATCTGAGTACAAGAACCATCCTCTGTATGCACTGGAGAGGCACATGCTGAAGTACGAGGCCCTGTACCCTTCCACTGCTACCATTTTGGGCTACTGTCGAGGAGAAGCTGTCTATTCACGGTAAAGTGTGTGTGAATGTGCGAGAGCTGCTTGGATTGTCAAATGGTGTCACCTTAACTTAGTTCTAGTACAGAGTTCATGGACCTGGGCAACTAAAAACCTCCAGAAATAATCAGGACCTTAATGGGATTTGATTTGAGTAACAGTTCAGTGGTGTAGTACAGCACGTGGGTGGTAATATTTATTTTGTATAACCAATGTAGAGGAACGTACATGTATTTAAATCCATTAATCCTCTGTGATGAAATTCGTGTTGCATTTTCAGGGATTGTGTTCACACACTGCATTCGAGAGACACATGGTTAAAGCAAGCGCGCACTGTACGACTCGGGGAGAAGCCTTACAAGGTGAGAAAACAAGCAGGATTTCTAAAAAAAAAAAAAAGAAATAAAAGAAAGTGCAAAGTATAAAGGAATCTTTGTGTTAAAGGAGAAGATACCTTTTTACTTTTGCATTCGTGTTCATGTTTCGTCACTGACTCACAGAGGAAAAGGGCTTCATTCATTATTAAAAATTAAAAAAGATTATAAATCTGATCCAAATGCCAATACCAAAGCAGGTATTCAGCCCTGTACTGCAATTTAACTTGGTAAAGGTATGTCAAGTGCTAAGGCTAAAACAGTGTGTGCACCCCCTGTTGGTTCAGATGGTAAAGGGATTCTCAAACCGGTCCCGGAAAGTCAGGATGTTGTCTGAGAACAAAGATGAAAAGGACCTACCCCTGTTCGGCCCCTGGCAGACCGAGGAGTATCAGCCCCCAGTAGCCATCAACGGCAAGGTGAGCATGTCAGAATGAGAGAGAACTTCATTAGTCAGGAAAGATTTCACCTACGATGAATTTGACCTGGAAGTTACTCCTTTAACTCCTGGCACAGCAGGTAGAGTTACTGCCTCTGAGTAGATCTTTTTACACTTGACTAAGTTTAAACAAGGTTAATGAGTTAATCATTCACATACAGGAAAAAAAGTTGAAAAAAGTAAACATTTGGACATATGTATTAAGATAAAACAGATGGGTAAAGACCCATGTTGTTGTTCAGCAGCTTGTGCAGGTTTATATTAATGCAAATGATCTGATAAGTTCCCCTGCATGGCAGCCACTCTGCATGGTCTAAGCCTTATAATCAACAGATTTTTATTTCAAATGTGTCGTTTAATAAAGAGAAATATGAAATCATTTAAGTTCTTTAATCTTTGAAGTTTTTTTCTTAGGAGACGTCTATGTAACGCGAACATGGTGGACCTTGTCCTTCAGGACAGAGGAGTTTATCCTTTTCAGTTTCTCAGTAAAATGACAAGTTGTGGGATTGTTTTGAGAGAGAGAAAAGAAATGCCGGTGAGAAAATGATTATCAGTGCTGTAACATAAGCGATAACAGGAACTAACTTCTCACAGACAGTAATTAAATAGAAAAGTGTGATGTGTCTCACAAGACATACATTTGTTGTCGTCGTAAAACGTCTGACGTGTGTTGTATAAGTGGAACAATATAACCACGCTGTTATACGGAAATCCGACGTTTCAGGATGGTTTTACTGCACAACTTTATTTTTGTACAACTGCACAATCTGTCATGTGTTTATTCCTCACGTATCATGTAGATATGTTCAGATGTAACAATACGTACATGATTTATGAATCCTGTGCCATATAATGTGTGAGAGAGTATTAGTTTGTTACCCAGTGTGATAATTCAGCAGTGTGTGGGTTGGTGTTAATGTAGTTTTTCCAGAGAGTTATTGAGCTTGGGGGAAGAAACCGTTTCTTTGTCTGGACGTTTGTTGTTTTTTATAGCCGGATGTCTGGACCCTGATGGAGATGGATGTCAGCGCTGCCGATCTGTAGTCATTTAGATTTGTGGGGGCTGGAAAATAATGGCACCTTTGGAACAAGCTGTAACAATGCACAGGGCTAAAGAGTGGTGGTGTGTGTGTGTGTGTGTGTGTGTGTGTGTTGCAGATTCCACGTAACGACTTTGGAAATGTGTACATGTTTCAACCGTGTATGTTGCCAGTGGGATGTGTGCACCTACATCTGCCTAATCTGAACAGAGTGGCTCGAAAACTCAACCTGGACTGTGCTACTGCCGTAACAGGCTTCGATTTCCATGGAGGATATTCACATGCTGTGTAAGTGTGTGTGCATGAGTGTCTTGTTCAGTGGCAATGTCTCAGAGTATATTAATTGAAATGACAGCCCACACTCTGCAGACATATGGAAATTACAGAAATGCTAGTCACAACAGAAAGGAAGAGGTGATCGAAAGTGGCAGAAACCTATATTTATGCCAGACTTTCTTTGCAGTGTGAGTTTTCTCCTCTTTACACTGACATTGCATTTACATTTATGCCATTTGGCAGATGCTCTTATCTAGAGAGATTTCTGGAAGCGCTTGTGTAGTTGAAGAAAACATCTCCTTATGCTAGTGCAGTTCAGCCAATTAGACTCAGTTGTATATTATCTTTATACTGCTTTTGGCAACGTCACCTTGAAAGTTTTAAGGAAATCTGCACTTAGATCCTTAATGAGCAAACCAGAGATGACTGTGATGAGCAAAAACTCTGAGTCCATAAGAAGAAATTTTTAATAGGAAGCAGCCATAAAAAAAACTACTCTTTTTCTACTGGTGAGAACTTTACTAGCATTACTTTACTTTAACATGAAATAAGTCCTCAAGGAGCTTAAAGTACAGTATTCATGTACTATTTCAGCCAGTTTATATGTTCATGTAAATGTGAAAATAGTTTGTGTTGTGATTGTGTTTGCAGCTAAATTTGCATTTGTTCTGTCAATGAATTTGTATTTGTATGCGTATGCAGCATGTTGGTAAAATGTTGCAGGAGTTTCCAAATGCATGGCATCTAATCAGTGTCATTGTGCTGCAGAACTGACGGCTACATTGTGTGTAAGGAACATGAAGAGATTCTGAAAGCTGCCTGGGAAAACGAGCAAGAGATTCAAAAGAAGAAGGAACAAGAGGTGTGTTTGTGTGTGTGTGTTTGTGTGTTTGTGCCTGCCTGTGTGTTTGTGTGCCTGTGTGTGCCTGTATGTGTGTATTTGTCTGTGCCTGTGCGTGCGCCTGTATGTGTGGCTCCGTGTGTGCCTGCCTGTGTGTATGTGCCTATGTCTGTGCCTGTGCTTTCGTGTGCCTGTGTGTGTGCCTATGTGTGTGTTTGTGTGTGCGTGCGTGCATGCCTGTGTGTGTGTGCTTCCCCGTGTGTGCTTGCCCAAGTGTGTGCTTGCCTGTGTGTGTGCCTGTGTGTGCCTGTGTGTGTGCTTGCCTGTGTGCTTGCCTGTGTGCTTGCCTGTGTGCTTGCCTGTGTGCTTGCCTGTGTGCTTGCCTGTATGTGCGTGCCTGTATGTGCATGCCTGTGTGTGTGCATGCCTGTGTGCATGCCTGTGTGTGATTGTGTGCATGTGCCTGTGTGCGTGCCTGTGTGTATATTTGCTTGCCTGTGTGTGTGTGTGCGTGTGCATGCCTGTGTGTTTCTGTGTGTATGTGTGTGCCTGTGTACATGCCTGTGTGCATGTGTGTGTGTGTTTTTAACTAAACTGTGATATAAGAGCAGTTTTGTGCCAGTCTGTAATATATGAGCGGCTGCAGAGACTCTGACTGACTCATCCTTTATGAAGGTTCATTATTAAAATGAGAACATATGGATTATTTCAGCACACAAACTAATACACACAGTAATATGGATTACTTTGGGACTCTCTGCTTTTCCTGTGTGTCTTTGATGAATGTAGTTTTATCCACCACAGCCTTGTGATGTATTATAATGTCT
Organism: Tachysurus fulvidraco; assembly: GCF_022655615.1. Classification (NCBI taxonomy): domain Eukaryota; kingdom Metazoa; phylum Chordata; class Actinopteri; order Siluriformes; family Bagridae; genus Tachysurus; species Tachysurus fulvidraco. The sequence continues at coordinate 7,579,136 of NC_062531.1, read as the reverse complement.
ACACAATAGAATCTATAAGCAGTATGCTGTTTAAGAGATTAATGGTGTTTAACTAAAGACTGGGAGCAATTATTGAATCTTTTATCTAATGCTTGCACTGAATATGTAAGATACATATGATCTTTATTTTGATGAATCTAGACCAATTCAGACATTTTAAAATGTTTTGACTTTTAAACTTTTGCTTGTGTTTGTGTCTACAGGTTGTTTAGTATACTGTTTGTGTTTTGTCTGTCGAAACAGAAGCGTGAGAAGCGAGCGCTGACTAACTGGAAGCTGCTGGTGAAAGGGCTGCTGATAAAAGAGCGGTTGCAGCAGCGTTACGGACAGCAGGGCATGGCCAAGGACACGGGCATTGCAAAAGGCGGAGAAGAAGCAGCAGAGGGATTCTCATCTGGAGAGGAGGATGAAGGTGGAGCTCAAACGGCTCCACCATCTCTGACCGTTTCATGGCCACAGAATAGGCAAGAGGAGCCGGAAGAAGGAGGAGCTAAAAAGTCTGTCAGTAAGAGGGAGAGACGTGGCCAGCAGAAACATCTCTTCCCTTTTGAAAAACGTGTGTGATGTGATTACTATTGCTTGCTTTCTCTTGCCTCTCTGTACATCAGTCTGCTTTCTTTTTTATCTTTGTATACACAACTAAACACATGGATTTGTTTCCTTTCCACAGCATTGTGTCTAACAAGTGCGTCTTTTGTTTCTTTGTCTCTGTCCTTGCCACTTATCCAGCTCAATCAAAAGGAAACAAACCAACCAAATATCCCATGCAAGAAATTTTATGCATTTCCATGAACAGAAAAGCTGTTTACCTGAAACTTATTTACAGGGAAGGGCTAAGGGCAACCGTTGATGAAAAATCTAATTCGTAATGGTTATATTCCAACAATAAATGTCTTCAGACGAGATAGAAATTTAAATAGCATGTAATTCTGATTTATTCAGAGTTTATGAAATGGATTGGTGATCCATGTGAATGAAACTTTTTAAAATACATTGACAGCATTCATAATTTCCTCTGAAATGTGAGCCCCATCTCTAAAAAATAAGAGAATTATACAGACATAGATCCTCACTATTAGAAAAACTTGCCCCAGAAACTGAGCAATGATTTCCAATACTAGTGAGATTCAACTAAACAGTTTTTAGTATGTGGAAGCTTGTAAAATTTATTGTTTCTGTTAATTGCCCATATATTTTATGTGGTTAATAGAGGGTAGGTTTAAAAACTTGAGTGTTTATGTAAAGATCAACTACAGACCTCTTAATCCAATGGCACTTATTTGCCGCTATTGTTTCCGGACCTCAAAAACTGTCGTGTTACGAGTCTCAACAATTTAAACGATTTAAGTCATTATTTACAGTGATTACATGCTGTCTGATTGGCTGAGTGCACAACATCCAACTTCCTCTTACTTCCCCTAATCACTGCACTGTGCCAGTGACAGGAGGCCAGTAATATGTCTATATTTCTTATGTCTAAGAAACCTGATGGATGATTCCTCCACCAAAAATACTGTATAACTGTTTAGGCTTTGACACTGAGTTCTTATAATAAATATTCATAGCTATTTTACATTTGAATATTAAGTTTTCATCTACAACCTGTACTGTTAAATCTGCTTTACAATCCATATCCTATTAAGACTTTTACTGTAATAATCTTGTTAATGACATGTTTTTTTACTCTTAAAAAATGTTTTTTATTCAGGGTTATTTTCTAGAAAACATTTATTAAAAAAATGATAACCTTTTTAAGAAATAAAAAAAATGATGTTAGTGGCCTCTGAGTGCTTAATTATCCCATAATCTAACTACATACAAACATCAGAAATCTTGACACCCTCAATTGTGTCTGCTCTAAGAAAAATAAGTTCAAATAAGAACTTGACTGTTTTAGTTAACGACACTAATATATACTTAAAATTATATGTAGCAAAATGATTGACTTATTTGAGAACTTGAAGCCACACACTGCTTTTAAATTTTTCATGATAAGCAAGGCACATGGTTATTGACCTGCTCAATTGAGATAATGGATATAAAACACATAAGATGTTAGAATACTATAATTCCAGAAATTCCGGCAGGAAACAACAGGTGAGACTGGGAGGTGTCACCTCCAGCATTCGGACAATCAGCATTGGCGCTCCTCAGGGATGTGTCCTTTCCCCAATTCTATTCTCCCTCTATACTAATAACTGCACTTCAAGTGACCAAACTGTTAAACTCCTGAAATACTCATGAAATACTATGCTCCATCGGTCTCATCCAAGATGGCGATGAGTCTGCATACCAGCAGGAGGTGAAGCGGCTGGTGCTATGGTGCAGTCAGAACAGTCTAGAGCTAATTGTCCCCCTCACAATATCCAACAGCCCGGTGTCATCTGTGGAGGCCTTCAAGTTCCTGGGCACTACCATTTCCCAAGACCTGAAATTGGAGTGCAACATAAACTCCATCATCAAAAATGCCCAGCAATGGATGTACTTTCTACACCAATTAAGGAAGTAGGGTCTGCCACAGGAGCTGTTGATGCTGTTCTACACTGCAGTCATTGAATCTGTCCTCTGCACATCTATCACCATCTGGTTTGGTGCAGCATCAAAACAGGACAGGAACAGACTGCAACGCACAGTAAAAACAGCAGAAAAAATAATTGGTGCCCCCCTGCAAACTTCACAGTATGACACAACAACCAGAAACCGGGCAGGAAAAATCACCACTGACCCTTCGCACCCTGGACACCACCTCTTTCTGCTCCTCCCTTCTAACAGATGCTACAGAACTTTGCTTACTGACTGCCAGACACAGGAACAGTTTCTTTCCCCCAGCAATCACCCTGATTAACAACTCACCATAATTATATTTACTGCTTCATATCTATAAATACTGCATTATCAGGACTGTCAGTCATCACATCATCTGTATATATTACACACACTACTGCTGCTATATATTTTACAAAAAGCATAATATTGCACAAAATTGTTATTTGCACTTCCCACACTTTATGTACATAACTGATCAGTCATATATTCTATACTCATATAATACTCATTCTGTCTATATTGTATCTCATCGTCTGCATTGTCTTGTATAGTTTGTATAGTATACTGTCTGTACTTTTGAGAGTCACAAACAACTGGAACCAAATTCCTTGTATGTGTCAAAACACTTGGCCATTAAACCTGATTCTGATTCTGATTCTGAAAATACTATTAAGCATAGTTGTGCCCATGATGGGAAAAAATGGAAAATATGAAAAGATTTAAATATTTTAAATAAATGGAAGCACACAGTGTATAAAGATTTGGGTGTTGTGTTCATCTGCATGTGTGGGGAAAGTTTGAAGATCATATACAAGGTAAAGTCCTCAAAGTTGGAGTAATTTTAGGATCTTACATAAAGAATGAGGACAAAATTAATTTTGCTGGGCACCAGAATTATTTAGTCTAAAATCTGGTTTAATAGTTGCCTTATAGTTGAGCTTAAGTTGGAGGGAACTTTTAATAATAGTTGAAAAGAAATGTCAATTCAAGAGTCAATTCAAGAAGCTTTTACCATATATAGCTGTTGCAGTATACAGTGAAATGAGACAGCGTTTCCCCATGTCCATGGTGCTACATAGAACAAAGACAGAGCTAAGGACTTAAGTAAGTTAATCCTAGTCACATAAAGTGTGTCTGTGCAAACTGGTGCAAACAGTGCAAGACAAGACAAACAAGACAGTGCAGGATAAAAGACAAAAAGACAGTGCAGGATAATAGACAGTGCAGGACAAAAGACAAAAAGACAGTGCAAATAAAAAATACAAGACAATACACAAAAGACAATACACAAAAACAGTATTTACAAGACCAGTGTAAATACTGTATATCCAATCAATATTACATGTGCAGAAATATTGGAATGAACACATTAGTATTATGGCAGCAGTTACATGAGATATTGTGAAGTATTTTGCATACAGCAATCAGCTGAAATGTGAAAGACAGCATGTGCAAAGAGCAAAAACAGTGTGCAAAACAGCATGTAAACAGTTTTATATGGTGGTGGTGTAGACATGGATGTATATTGTATTATATGTCAATATCAACATGAAAATAGCACAAATTTTAGAGTTAATTCTACTTAATAAGTGAGTGTCCTAGACAAAAGTTTGCTTATTTTCTCCTAGGGATTTGTCTGATAAACAGTCCAGACTTAAATTATACTCCAGCTGTACAATTATACATTAGTGTGTTGTGAGTTTTAGTATGTTGTGAGTTTTAGTATGTTGTGAGTTTTAGCATGTTGTGGGTTTTAGTATGTTGTGGGTTTTAGTATGTTGTGGGTTTTAGCATGTTGTGAGTTTTAGCATGTTGTGGGTTTTAGTATGTTGTGGGTTTTAGTATGTTGTGAGTTTTAGCATGTTGTGAGTTTTAGCATGTTGTGGGTTTTAGTATGTTGTGGGTTTTAGTATGTTGTGAGTTTTAGACAGTCACTTCATTTGACTTCTAGAGATAATCTTTTATGCCACAATGAGTTAAACTATATTCTGTGCCTTTGATATAGTTCTCGGGTTCCATCCTAAATTGCTGTCTATGTAAAACCCAGTACACTACATATTGTACAGAATCCTTATCATCCTGTCAGTGCACCCATTAGTCATGCGTTTGATACCGGGCCGTTGGCTCAGGGGGACCCGGAAGTGACGCCACGAACTAAGCCCCCGCTTGTATGTTCCGCTGTGCGTCGGCTCTGCTAGCTGAACAAGACAGGAGCACTTCTACCGTGTGAATATTTCATCCAGCAGAAGTCGAGCGTTTTATCGTATCATTCTGGTAGGTAAAACCAATTCGGTGTGTTAGTAGAGAATGTGGGTTTTCACGTGTTTTACACGTGACTTCACGCAGAGTTGTAAAATGGCCTTGTTTACATACGAATCCTCGGACTGAAGTGCGAGCTGGTGACGGCGTTCGGGTTCATCTGGGGGAGGAAATGGTTTTGTATGAAAAAAAAATCTTACTTACTCGAGCTAACAAATGATACAAACGCTGGAAAACATCTATGTATAACTTGTAGTTTTCAGTAGATCTGATACAGACTGAAAACAGGATAGTTTACACGTTTAACTAGCAGCCAGTCTCCTGCGTATCTGCTGCTTTAGCTTTAGCTTGCTAAGCTAGCTTTTATTAAGTCAGACAACAATGCAGCGTTCGCGAGTGTAAACAAACCCAACTAACGAGTTCAGGTCAACGGTTTACAGCCTCCCATCGCTCCCCGCTTTAACTGTCTGAAACTGTAATCTCCAACCAGGCACTTTGTGTGTTATTATGCGTGTGCTGTGGGTTATTAATAGTAGTAAGAGAAGAGGAAAGCACAGCGAGTTGTTTTTCGTATCTGGAAAAAGTGCAGTCTTGAGCTGGACTGGTGATAGTCTTCATTTCAGACACATCTCTTGGTCTATATATGGTGCTTTTGGCACTGATTCAACAGTGTCCAGAGTCCCAGTGTACACCGAGACATGGGTGAGATTTGGCAGTGGTCACATCAACTAACAAGAGCTAATCTTTCTTGTGATCTCTTGCCCTATGTTTAATCCGTTAAACCTCAACAGAAGCCTTTCATTCCAGCGCAGTTTTGTCTTTGCACCATTTGTTCATTTTGACCATCTGTGACTTGAGCAACATGGGGTGAAAAAAAATCAGATGTTTGGAAAACGACCTCCAAAAAGAAATGACCCATAACACCCACACTTTTAACCTCAAAGTGTGAATATCCAAGGCCTGTGTTTCTGTAGATAAGACTCCAGGCCACCTTGACCAGCAGATGTGGGTTAGTGAAGTCGATCCAGCGAGATAAACACGAGATGTGGTTGTGCACCAAACCAGTTATGAATTCCCAGAATTCTTTCCAAGTATTTTATATGCGCTTGTGTATTATGTTTACGTGTGCTGACGTAGTTTATCAGCCAGACTTGATACTACCACTATTGGGCTTATCTTAGAGTACTAGGTAAAGCGATCTTAATATCTATTTACATCTCCTGATTGCACATGTACACTGTTAAATCTATTTGATTCGAACCTGGTGTGTGTGGCTGTGCATTTGAGAACACAGCAAACACATTCAAGTGTGGACCAAAATAACCAATAAACCATGACAGCCAGGCGATCTCGGTCCACTTCCAAGTGCGATTCAGTTACAGCAATAAAAGAGATTTGACTCTGAATCAACTCGCCCGCAGCAATGAACCCAACACGCCTTAATTGTAGAGGTTTAGAACTGTGATGAAGAATTGAAAAACGTCCCTACTCCAGTCATATATTGAATACACTTGCTTTAACTTGTGTAATAAAAATACATTACTGATCAATAACACAATTTTTTGACTGTGTCCCTTCAGTGTCTCTCAGTTCTCTCAGCTCGTCCCTATTTCTGATTTCCTCATGAGTGACGGGGAGTGCGACTTTTTCTGCTTCTTCCGCTGCTGCTGAGTTCGGCACAGCCCCCCTGGGATAAGCAATCCAGTCTGGGGCAGACAGCGGCAGCATCGAGGGCCGCTTCCTGGTGGAGAGCGGCATTTGAGTCGGCGCACGGATAAGCCCCAAGGGCTATGTCTGTGGACATGAGCAGCCAAGCGTCCGACAGTAATGAGGAAGATTTTGAAGAGGAGGAGAATGAGGGCGCTGAGGAAGAAGATCAGGGTGATATGACTTATTATTATGAAGGTGTGGCTGGTGACGTGGAGCAAGCGGAACCAGACACTTTTGACCCGGAAGAATACCAGTTCACATGTCTGACCTATAGAGAAAGCCAGAGACTGCTGACTGAGGAGGTCAACCATGTGTCCTCCTCCCTTAAGGTTTGTATTGGTTGTGTGTGTGTGGATTCTTTCAGAAAGCTTATTAGGATGCAAAATGGCAGATGTTTTCTTTTTGTTGCATTTTGATTCGAATTGAAAGCCTTTCCCATGTCATGTTAAATGAAGATCTATATGGTGACATGCTGATGGGTTATTAGGTTACTTCCACTGAGTAGGTTTTAAGTGATCTCTCTGCACTTAACAATGTCTTTTAAACAATTAGCTCCTCTTAGATAGCTGATTATTTATATACATTGATTCTTGGGTCAAAATAGTTTTTTTCTCAGTATTTTCTCAGTACCTCAGATTGGGGAAGTGCTCCATATGAGCGCAGTTTGTGAAGCAGGCTTACACCTGCCTTGTTCAGTATGCAAATAATTAGATCATAGTGTATTCTGACAAAAATCTTGCAGCATTTCACTGATAAAGCATGCATGTATGACAATGCAAATCAAAACGTAGATACTTAGAGAAGCTGGTCTTTGTGATTAAAACAAGCAGTTTAGTAGCTGTTAAATTGGTTTATCTGCGTGTGGTACAGCAGAAGAACGTTTATATATAAAACGGCGTACAATACTCGTTCTGTAAATGCTATCGAAAAATAAAGCACCAGATTCCGTTGCGATCCATTAAAGTTTCATTTATTTATTTACCCCACATGCTTCAGCACTGTGGGTGGGCAGAATTGACTCACTGAACCGTCTGAACTAAATTCACTGGAAGGAAACCCTGCTGTGTTCATGCGTGTGAAGGAGAGAGTACAGGGAGAAAAGGCTGTGTGGTTCTGCATAGTTTAATGTGACCTGGCACTGGTGTGACTGTGTGGGCTGCAGTGTTACAGCTGCTTCTCCTAAACCTGGAGAATCATTATCGGCCTCAAATCTTTCACGGGCAGCATGCAGAGAGATGCTTCCTGAAGTCAGCAGCCAGGCTTTTACTAAGGCTACATTAGTGCGAGCTTTTCTTCATCCTGTCTGTCTTAAGAAATTGCACACTAATACTCGGATTGAGTTATTTTTCTCAGTAGGTCCTAAAGAGCAACTGTCGAACTTCACAAAAATGCATTAGGAACATAATTTATTTTGTGTCTTATTTTTAACAAAGGTAATGTTGTATTCCAAGAAGGTGGGAGTTGGTCCTGGGGTCATTTAAATGTACTGTGACGAGGTTTATTTGATTCACATACAATGAATTCTCGTCTTTGCTCTGGTCTATTACACACACACACACACACACACACACACAACACACTCTTCTTCCCAAGGTGAGTGAGAATGAGGCATCATAAACGTGTAGATTGTGTAATTGTGTAAATATGGGAGGCCTAAAGGTAGGCAATTTTAAAATCTCATCAATGAAAAGGGCAAAGGAATGAGCTGATTGTGTTTATGTAGTAGGTGCTGTTTTTTTTTTTTTTAATTTAATTTATTCAGATTTCGGTTGGTGTTGTGGCTGATCATTGCTTTAATTGGCCAAAATTGGTATACCAAATGACTGTCTTTCCTACTGCTTTACTAAATGCATCATTAATTCTTTAGTCAGAAATGATTCACTTGTATTGTTTTTTTCTTTCACTAGGTGTCACCGGCTGTGGCCAAATTGGTCCTTGTACATTTCCACTGGCAAGTGTCACAGATACTAGACAGGTAATAGAACACGCACATAAACTACCCTGATTAAATATGGGGCAAGTTTACAAACAACGAAAGGGAAGAGCTGATTTTCTCTGTGTGTTATAGGTGCAAGTCAAACTCTTCACAGTTGCTTTGTGAGGCCCAGGTTCAGCCCATAACCACCTGCCGATCTCTCACTGTGAGTATCTTTTTGTTGTTGGAGTTGTTGTTGTTGTTTTCCAGTTTACTTCAATTCACTGGCACGGCATTGCAGTAGTTCTGGTCTCACTAGCACTAACTCTGTTTGCATATTTTTTTTTAAAGTTATAAACAAAAACACAGCTGTATGGAAAAGCAGCAGCCATCAGCTGGTACCTAAACTAAAACCTGCAGTCGGACATGCTTTCAAGTTGGCCGCATCTGGGACATTTCTGCTTCCTCGAAAGTTGTATTGTTGTTTACAAGTATAATGATTGAGTGTGTGGTTGTACAGTGCGTTTCAGAAACGTACATCACAAATCTCTTAGGAATATTAAAGTGTGTGTGTGCTTGAATGTCGTCATTCTGGCTAAAGAAAGGAATCCATATAGTTATAGAGATCAAATATTTATGAATAGTAGAGCAGTGTGGTAGGTCTGCATGGTAATGGCTAAAATGAAAATCAATGTTTTGTTCAATATTGAAATCAAATTATTTATATTATATTCATTCAGCCAGTTTAATAACAAAGCCGTTTTATTGCACTTTGTCTTATCTCTTATTATCATCCAAAAAACCCTAAAGGTTTTCACACAGTAGGCTACTGTATATTCCTTCAAATGTCTGTCTTCTCAATCAATACTTCTCAGTCCCATTAATTGATCGTATCTTCTGGTGCGTGTCTAGAGATTTTTAGTTTTGCTTGTAATGCTGAATGAAATCGCCGTTCCCTGCAGGCTTACTGTGTTTTAGATAGCAGGCATTCAACTAATTTCAGAAAAGCTCAAAGGTAACTGATGTTGATTATGATCAAGTAGTCTAAGGTTGGGTTGTCCAAGGACTGGTGTGGGTGCAGGTACAAGGCTTTCAGTAGACTCAGTCATGGCTTCTGCTTGGCTAGAATGAATCCTTTACCCACACTGGACCTTTGTGGATTAAACTGCTCTTGGAAAGCAAAAACTGAGGACAGGATTATAATGTGACTAATTGTTCAGCCCTTCTGTATGTGTTTTGGGTAATACTGTTCTCTCATGACTAAAGTTTTCATACTGTATGTTTACTGTGTTTTTAGGCCATGGCGTCATTGCAGTGCGGTGTGTGTCTGCAGTTTGTACGGAGAGATGCACTGCTCTCTCTACCCTGTCAGCACTCCTTCTGCAAGTCCTGCTGGGAGCAGCACTGTACTGTGCTGGTCAAAGATGGCATAGGAGTGGGTACGTACACCCACAGATCTATATGCACAGATGAGGTTAGGAGTTATTGGCGTGTGTGTATTTCTCTTCTGGTCTTTAACGCTTTAACACTTACAAGAGTGTATTGTTTTGTAAGAATGTCTGGGTAAGTGAGAAATGCTAAGGCTTTCATTTGTTTGTTGTTTGTTTGTTACTAATCTGATTTTATATAGAAGTTTTTACTCCGGTAAATAACAATTCCTTTCTTTAAATCAAGGTAAATTTGAACGTAACAAGAAATTTCAGTTTGACCTCGGAAAAATAAATATTGATCCAACCGTGTGTGCATACTTGTAGGGATCTCGTGCATGGCTCAGGACTGTTCTCTTCAGATGCCAGAGGATTTTGTCCTGCCACTGCTTCCCAGTGAAGAACTAAAGGACAAATACAGACGCTACCTCTTCAGGGACTATGTGGAGGTATTGCATGTTTGTTTTGTAATAAAATACACACAGAATTACAAGTGGACAGATTAGGGATGTCATGACACCACAATGTTGTTATCGCAGCTCTGGGTGAAAAATAAAATAAATAGGTAACTAAATAATTTAAACACGTTTTTTTTTTTTTGTTTTGGTAGTGTATTAGGCACTTGGTGTAGACCAGTGGGGGGCAAGATACTAGTCTGGGTGGGGGAATGTTAGAGATGCTGTATGACCTGCGCTAATAACTCACAGCTATGTGATCAAATTGCAGGGTCTTGTAAAACTGAATTTGCAAGATGTGTGTTCTTTATTTGTTTTTATTTATATAAAGAAAACATGAGTGAGAAGGCAAAACAAATTTAGTTTATTTCTTAAAGGACACAATTTAATATGTAAGGCATAACAGAATGGTACAATCATCAAACAAAATAAGGAAATAATCCCTGTTAAAAATTTTCACACATTTAGAATCAGAATCAGAAAGAGCTTTGTTGCCAGGTATGTTTTCACATGCGAGGAATTTGTTTTAGTGACAGAAGCTCCACAGTGTAACAGAATGACATACAATATACAATTTGTATGTACAAGTGTGAAATGTGCAATTGAAATATAAATAGTATGTGTTTTAAGTAAATAACGTGTAAGTATAGTGTTGTGTGTTCCGTGTACGTTAAGTGTTCATCAGATGGATAGCCTGAGGGAAGAAACCGTTCCTATGTCTGGTCGTTCTGGAGCTCAGGGCTCTGTAGCGTCGAACAGATGGCAACAGTTCAAAGAGGGAGTGTGCTGGATGTGAGGGGTCCAGATTGATTGTCTTTGACTTTTTGCTCACTCTGGAGAAGTACAGATCTTGGAGAGTGGGGAGAGTTGTGCCAATGATTCGCTCAGCAGTCCGGACTACCCTCTGTAGTAGGGCTGGGCGAAAAAACGATAACAATATGTATCGCAATAGACACGTGATCGATAGCGATATAAAATGTGCTCGATAAGACGATAGATATTTTTTATTCTTCGTCGGAAGAAAACAGAAGTTGCGAAGCAATTTTGGTTGCATTAACAAAGGCACGTATCACGTTTGCTGGTGCTGGATTCCTCTTCAGTAACCGGCGAATGATGAGCAGAAAATGAGCGCCGCAGTGAGCGAGGAAAGTGTAAATAAAAGAGGAAAAGTCAGCTCGCCAGTATGGCAGTTGTTTGGATATTATAACTAGGGCTGAAACGATTCCTTGAGTAACTCGATTACAAAAATAGTTTGAGGCAAATTCCTCTGCCTCGAAGCCTCTTTTATTTAATTTTAAAGCTCACATCACGTTATTGTGCAATTATTTTGTGGGCGTACGCGCACGCGTGTGTGTGTGTGTGTGTGTGTGTGTGTGTGACAACGCACTTATGTAAAAGCGTAAGGAGACGCGTGGAGTTAGCGGTCTTTTTATTTGAGGGTGCGTGCGGGCTGCAAAATGGAAGGGCGCGATATCAGTCAATGAGCAAAGAGAAGTAACAAACAGGAGAAAACGACAGAAAATGTCCAAGTTTTGGGACACTATTAGAGCGTCTGTTTTCAGCAGCAGGAAATATTTCTTCAAAGCGCAGGGCAAGCCTCAATTCTGAGCATGTTGATACCTTAAACTGTTGCAATCACATGCTCCCTTAAAGCATGAAGGGACTTCACACAGCTCCAGTGATAAGTTGAAGATCCATGTGAAAATGGGGGCCAGTTGATCAGCACAGGTTCTCAGACAGGCTGGTGAAACGCTGTCTGGGCTATGTGCTTTTCTTCTCTTGATCTTCCTGAAGACCTGACACACATCATCCTCACTGAACTGAATTTTAGGTGTGGCAGAGTCAGGGGTTCCAGGAGGTGTGAATTGGGCTTTTTCAAACCTGCAGTAGAACTCGTTCAGGTCGTCTGCCAGTTGTTGATTCACCACAGTGTGGGCGGATGGTGTCGTGTAGTCAATTAGTTCTTATTATTGTGTAATAATTGTGCCTGAGGTCCTTAATTCTCTCAGGTCATAAATGTCGTATAGCTGCCCATTCTACTTGGGAAATGCCTCCAGTTGCTCCAGTTCCTCCAACCAATTCTTTTGGTTGTCTTACACAAACTGCATGTTTGTGGACTCCCCAAAGTGCAATAATGATATTGAGGTCAGGAGACTCTGATGGCCGCTCCAGAACCTTCAGCTTTTTCTGCTATAGCCATTGGAGGGACAACCTTGTCTTGTGCTTTGGATCATTGTCATGTTGAAACATCCAAGAGCGTCACATGCGGCGTTTTTGTGCTATAGAAATGCAAATGGTCTGCCAGTATTTTCTGATAACATGCTGCATTCATTTTACCATCAATTTTTACCAACTCCCCTGTGCCACTGGAGCTCATCACCATGCTTTACAGAGGTGATGGTGTACGTTTCCCCGTAGGCCTTGTTTACTCCTCTTCAAACATAGCTTTTATGTTTGTGACTCAAGTTTATCTCATCACTCCAAATGACTTCTCTAGAAGCTGTGAGGCTTGTCTAGGTGCCGTCTGGTGTACTGAAGGAGGGCCTTTTTGTGACCAGCATCTTTAAGCATCTTGCTCATCAGTGTCAAATAAGCAGACACACTTGTTTTTTTTCCTATATGCAGGATGGTATGTTGTTTACATAGCAAGTATTTAAAAATTATAGTTTTGGATTATATACTAGGTTGTGGTATTGAAAATGCATCAACCTTTCAGTTCCTCACACAAGTCGATCTTTCTGTCCTGCTTTATGCTTCAATGATAATTAATTTTTAGGCTTGCAGTGTGGTTTAAAAGAATATTTTTCCATCATGGATGAACATCAGGATTTGATCTGAGGATCTGAACTCAGGATTTTATAAAATAAATAATTGTACTGTTCCGTTTCATTCTACAGAGTCACTTCCAGCTGCAGTTGTGTCCTGGTGCAGACTGTCCAATAGTCATAAAGGTGCAAGAGCCCCGAGCTCGCAGAGTTCAGTGCAGTCGTTGTGATGAAGTCTTCTGGTAAATATAAAATCATTCAAGTATACAGAAACCCCACACTCAATCACTCTAAACGTAAACCGACATGTGCAGATTTGCTTGTGAATACAATTAACGCCTTTAATATAATCTTGTCAAGTCAAGAAGCTTTTATTGTCATTTCAACCATACCTAGCTGTTGCAGTACACAGTAAAATGCGGCAACATTTCTCCAGGATCATGGGGCTACATAGAACAAAGACAGAGCTAAGGACTTAGTAGGTAGTTCTAGTCACATAAAGTGCAACTGTGCAAACAGTGCAGGACAAAAGACAGTGCAAACAAAAAATTACAAGACAACACACAAAAAACAATAATAAAAAGACAATAAACAGACACAGCGCCGACCAGTGTAGATACTGTATGTTCAACAGTATTGCGTGCAGTAATACTATAATGAACACAGTTTCATAGCAGCATCCTACCTGATTAGTGGCAGCTCATTGAATGTGCTACTGTCTGTCTCTCAAGTTTTAAGTGCAGACAGATGTACCACGCCCCCACAGACTGCGCTACCATCCGCAAATGGCTCACTAAATGCGCAGACGATTCAGAGACGGCCAACTACATCAGTGCACACACTAAAGACGTGAGTAAATTTACCAGCTCTAACACATCTGCACACGCATGCAGCACATTTTTCGTACGGATGCCACTTGTGGTTGAGTTGTTTGGTGTCGAAACTGATATTTTTCTCTTGGATTGCAGTGTCCTAAGTGCAATATCTGCATTGAGAAAAACGGAGGCTGCAACCACATGGTGAGTAGCGTGCACTCTGGCTGCACTCCATTCTAATTCCTGCATCTTCACGGCTATTTAAAAACATGTTGTGCATACATTCAATTGCACTTTTATCCATATACGCACATAGACAAAATTGTTTGTACCCTTCGGTCAATGAAAGAAAAACTCACAATAGTCACAGAAAAAACTTTTATCTGACAAAAGTAATAATACATAAAAATTCTATGAACGTTAACCAATGAAAGTCAGACATTGCTTTTCAACCATGCTTCAACGGAATTATTTAAAAAATAAACTCATGGAACAGGCCTAGACAAAAATGATGGTACCCCTAGGAAGGACTGAAAATAATGTGACCAAAGGGACATGTTAATTCAAGGTGTGTCCCCTAATTAGCATCACAGGTGTCTACAATCTTGTAATCAGTCAGTGGGCCTATATATAGGGCTCCAGGTAGTCACTGTTTTGTCTGGTGACATGGTGTGTACCACATTCAACATGAACCAGAGGAAGCGAAGGAAAGAGTTGTCTTAGGAGATTAGAAAGGAAATTATAGACACGCATGATAAAGGTAAAGGCTATAAGACCATCTCCAAGCAGCTAGATGTTCCTGTGACTACAGTTGCACATAATATTCAGAAATTTAAGATCCATGGGACTGTAGCCAACCTCCCTGGACATGGTGGCAGGAGGAAAATTGATGCCAAATCAAAGAGACGGATAATCCGAATGGTAACAAAAGAGCCCAGAAAGAGTTCTAAAGAGATCCAAGGTGAACTTCATGCACATGGAACATCAGTGTCAGATCACACCATCCTTCATTGTTTAAGCCAAAGTGGACTACATGGGAGACGACCAAGGAGAACATATCATAAAAAAAAAAGCTAGACTGGAATATGCCAACCATGTTGACAAGCCACAAAGCTTCTGGGAGAATGTCCTATGGACAGATGAGAGAAAAATGGAACTTTTTGCCAAGGCACATAAGCTCTATGTTCACAGATGGAAAATGAAGCATATCAAGAAAAGAACACTATCCCTACTGTGAAACATGGAGGAGGCTCTGTTATGTTCTGGGGTTGCTTTGCTTCATCTGGCACAGGGTGTCTTGAATCTGTGCAGGGTACAATGAAATCTAAAGACTATCAAGGGATTCTAGAGAGAAAAGTGCTGGCCAGTATCAGAAAGCTTGGTCTCAGTCGCAGGTCATGGGTCTTACAACAGGACAATGACCCAAAGCACAGCTAAAAACACCCAAGAATGGCTAAGAGAATGCCACATTAGAATAGTTCAATGTTTTCCTATGAGCCCTGACCTCAATCATATTGAGCATCTTTGGAAGGAGCTGAAACATGCCGTCTGGAAATGACACTCTTCAAACCGGAAACAACTGGAGCAGTTTGCTCATGAGGAGTGGGCCAAAATACCTGCTGAGAGGTGCAGAAGTCACATTGACAGTTACAGGAATTGTCTGATTGCAGTGATTGCCTCAAAAGGTTGTGCAACAAAATATTAAGTTAGGGGTACCATCATTTTTGTCTAGGCCTGTTCCATGAGTTAATTTTTTTTAAATAATTCCATTGAAGCATGGTTGAAAAGCAATGTCTGAATTTCACTGGTTAACATTCATAGAATTTCTATTTATTATTACTTTTTAAAAGTTAAAAGTTTTTTCTGTGACCGTGTTTCCGACCGAAGGGTACCAACAATTTTGTCCACGTATGTAGGCTTTCAAATATGACCGCCTGTCAAGTCATGGAGATTGTAGTTTACAAAGAGGAATTACTGGATTTAAAAATCTGTCTGCCCTATGATCCCGAGTATTTGATTGATTGATTGATAGATAGATCTATAGATCTATATATATATCACACACATTTCATATAAATATTTAAATATACCAGGCATTTTTTAGTTTAGACAATTAATTATTTCCTGATGCTTGATTGCTAGGAATGGACTATTACCAAATTAATTATAACAGTTATAATAGTCATAAAAATACACTACGGCTATAAAAAAAATCTGAAAAGTGCATTTATAAAGTAGGCTGTGAGTTTACTGCATAAAGGACAAACAGGGTCAGGTCTGACGAGCGGTGGCTACAATTTGATTGCAAGAAACACCTTCGATCAGAAAAATGCAGGAGTTCTGTGCTCCTGCCTGACATACATTAGATAAATTAAAGCTTAAACAACATAAACATTACAAACAAAAAGCAAGATGCAATTGGCCAAAATGTCAAATATAAATAAGAAACTTTGTGCAGTGCTTGTGCTCACTAACTAAGGCTTAATTGGATTTGGTTTTGGTCAGAATAGATCAAAAATGCTTTTGTTTCTTCATATTTGATTATGGTCAAATTATATCAAATATACTTTTAATATCAAATTGATAGAGGATGAGTTTTTAAAAAGAAATCTTCACCTTTTTCCATACTTTTAAATAAAGAAATTAAATCTCGGCCTCAAATTGTGAACATTCTTAAATTTGTTATGTTATTTAAGTGTTGTTTTTAGGCTTCCTGTAAGTGTTTATAAGTGTTTATATTTTTCTCCTCTCTCTTTCCATGCAGCAATGCTCCAAATGTAAACACGGTAAGAGCCTAACCGCAGTTCATGTAAGATTACCTAATCAAATGAACGCAGCTAGAACATGCAGTTTTCTGGCATAAATTCAGTGCATGTTTGTGTGTAGATTTCTGCTGGATGTGTTTGGGAGATTGGAAGACTCACGGCAGCGAGTATTACGAGTGCAGCCGCTACAAAGAGAATCCTGACATCGTGAACCAGAGCCAACAGGCGCAGGCTAGAGAAGCCCTGAAAAAATACCTCTTCTACTTTGAGAGGGTACAACATGCATACATGTAAACAAAACGTTTCAGAGAAGCTGTGAACAGCCACTAGCCTAGTTTTAGGTTATTACCCTCATGCCTTTTGTGTCTTATAAATGGTCCCTAAAACCCAAGAGTTGTGTTTAGTAGTGCAAATGGGATTTTTTTGAACATTGTTTATTACTGTCAATTTCACCAAATCTGTCAAATTTATACAGGCTGATTCTTTTGACCAAGCAATATATAGATTGGGCCCTGATAAAATTAAACACTAAACAAATGGGGACCGTCTAATGCATTACACAATAATAAAGAATGTCTGAAATATTTCACAAGCTCATATTTGGTGCTTTTACCTGCAGCCAAACTGAGTTACAACCAGTACAAACCTTAGAGTTCCAGTGAAGTTTGTATTCTTTCTGATTGGACAGCAAACGGACACTAAAGTGTGCGTTTGTGAATGTGTTTAGTGGGAGAACCACAATAAGAGTATGCAGCTGGAGGCTCAGACGTATCAGCGCATTCAGGAGAAAATTCATGAGAGGGTTATGAATAACTTGGGTACCTGGATCGACTGGCAGTACATGCAAAATGCTGCCAAGCTACTGGCCAAGGTATGTACACACACTGCACACATTCTTTCTGCAATGTTTTCATAGGTTATGCTTCACAACTGTTTTTGCCCTGTGCTTCTCTGTCGTTTCTCTTCCTAGTGTCGCTACACACTGCAGTATACTTACCCCTACGCCTACTACATGGAGTCTGGACCCCGCAAAAAACTGGTGAGTGATCTTACCAGCCATGTGCAGATTTACATTCAGACTCGTGGACAGGCTGCACATTTATTACTTATTTTAATGTTGCTTTTCTGTTGTCAACTGATGTGATGGTGGAGATCATGCTCAACTACAGTTAGTATTTTTAATTTTTTAATGAATAAAGGTAATCCCATTCAACTAAACTTTGACTATTAAAGTGAAGAACCTTATAGAGCTGTTGATACTTTGACATGGCATAAAAATTTTTTTGAATGACTGAAAATATTTTTCCCCCACAATGTCTTAAAGTTAGTACAGTTTGTGTGATTTTAAATGTTTTGAATCTTTTAAGATGTTCAGAAATCAAAAGCATGAATAGCATCATTAAATTAATAAAGTACATACAGAAAATTCATAAAACTATTGACTATTGTAGAAGCGTAACATCATTTAATGTTTAGCAGTTGTTTACATTGTCTGTGTGTGTGTGTGTGTGTGTGTGTGTGTGTCTGTATGTGTGTCCTCCTGTGCAGTTTGAGTACCAGCAGGCGCAGCTGGAAGCGGAGATCGAGAACCTGTCATGGAAGGTGGAGAGGGCGGACAGTTATGAGAGAGTAGAGGGGGAGCTCAATGCCACTGATAGAGGGGTGAGAGGTTTTTGTTGTTGTTGTTGTTTACAGCACCATCTGCTCCTACCACACACAAACCATCATGCCTTTACACCTTCAAATGATGACTCCCAGCCATAACTCCCTATTCTTACATTCTTACATTACAGTGCTAGATTAAAAACCTCAATACTCAAGGGGGTAGAGTAAAGAGCATGTGGTATTGTTTCACTAGACACGTTAATAAAAATGCTTCATACTAGATTTCCACTCTAGTTTCATCTTTATTTGTTGACTTGATGCCTAGGAAAAATCCTTCACATGGTCACAATAATAATGTCGTCTATATTTAGTCGTCTATATTATAAGAGGGACTAAGCCTACGAGTGAATGTAGCTGATGTAGTCACATGACATGACTATTCTCAATTATTATTGTACAGTGCTGTGAGAAATAGTACACAATATTCTACAGTATATAATTTAGCTGTACACTATGCTCATCAGAAAGAAAAATTAATAGCGATGATCTCCTGTAGTGTGTAGCATTTGTAGGGTTTTTTAATGTTCCTTTTCTGTTTTGTTTATTCTTATTTGATTGATTGATTGATTTGATTGATTGATTAATTAATTAATTGTGAATTGATTCTTTTTTTTTCCTTTTTCCCCCCTCCATAGGATTTGGAAAATCAGATGCACATCGCTGAACAGAAGAGACGCACACTGCTGAAGGACTTTCATGACACTTGAACGCTTGTCTGATATGATCCCAGCATTTGGCTCTCTTTTCTATCATCCTCTCATCCTTCTCCATCTGTCTCTCGCTCCAAAGATCCCCTCACCTCCCCATCCGTCACTTGTTTCTTTTGTGCTGTTTCTCATGTGTCTCTCTTTCTCTCATTCATACATTTGGTCATATTTCTTGTATTCTCTCCTGTCCATGCGGAAACCTCCCTCCCCCCATCCCTCTTTCTATCCCTTTCTCTATTTTTCCCACCCATCTGTCTCTTAGCTCCAGAGTTTCATCAGAGCGCAATTGTCATAGCATGATTCATGCCCCAAATTATTTAATTTTTTTTGAACAACTCCATATCAACACACAAATACACACACAGTTTAAAATATACATAGTCAACACTCCTGAAACCTGGACTACCTGCTGCTCTTCCAGCTGAATCCTCCCAGTAATCACTTTTTGGGGGGGTTCTCTTTTTGTTTTGTTTGTTTGTTTGTTTTATCTTTCACCCTTTCTTTTTTCGCTTTTCACTCTAGGTTGATTTATTTTTTTTCTTCCTGAAAATGGCTGTTGATAGTTAGCTCGCTTAAAAACAAATGAAACATGCTGTAATTTTCAACGGTTGTACATTAATACAGAAATAGTTACTGAGAGAAGGTTTTTAAACCAGATATTGAGTCCTGTGTTCTGTACACACACACACACACACACACACACACACACACACCTGTCACCTTATTGTAATTTTATGTTTTTAAAGTAATGAAAATGTTCAACAAATTATCAAACTAATAATGTTATTCTCTACTGCGTAATGCTTACCGTTCTTACATTTATCTTTTAGAAACTTTCATGACTGTTATATGTGCCTTTTACTCATGACCACTTCTGTTTGTGTGCTCACATGCTTATTTGGCACATGTAACCACTGCATGTTCAGGTCTGGACACACAAACCAAATATAGCCAGCCCTGTGAGCCAGAGATAAAATTAACCCCATGGGGTGGCCCATACACACATGCAACCAAAAGATAGAGAAAACACAGCTACACCCAGAACATCGCTGCACTATACCTATTACGCAAGAGAGTCTGTATTCTGAAAATTAGCTTTTTTTTCCTGATTTGGAGAACTGAGAAAATGGTTCTTTAGGAAATAGAAGATTTTTAGGAGCACTCGGATTACAGCTATAGGTGTAGGATTACTGTTATTGTAGTTCAGTGTAAGTGAAAAACAGGCTATGCCTCAAACTGCATACTGTAATTATAAGTATTAGTACTCGAGATATATATATATATATATATATATATATATATATATATATATATATATATATATATATATATATATATATATATATATATATACTATTGGTTGTAAACTTTCCAGACAATACGATATGACTTCAGTTCTTAAGGCATTTAGTCGATGTTGGACAATACCACAATACCTGAATCCTCTAGGATAATACAACAGAACCAGCTATAATACAATACCATACTTTTATATTTAATCTCTGTTCATTCAAGATTCATAACTTAGTGAAGGACAAATTTAAGTATCTGACTTAATGAGAAAATAAGCTTGTAAGTTCATTTACACATCAGTTTATAAATATTACTTAATGACTACAGGAATGTTTGTATGCATCATTACTCTGGCCCAACAGGCAGTTGTATGACCGTTGCCTCTGTTTATTTCAATGTTATCTCTTCAATTTAAATCCATTATTGAGTACAGTTGTATGGTATTTTAGGGGTGTTCTGGGGGAAGACAGTGGGCTATAAAGCATGATTAAATAGTGTTGGTTATATTACATCCACATCAATTGTAGATGTAACTTGGAGAAATTAAACAACTCAAAAAGTTCATATATCTTTAGTTTTCTCATGGTCCGGGTTGTTGGGAATATGGTAAAAGCAAGGCATTCACCCAATCTTTTCACATGTGCTCAAGTCTTTCTTATGGAAAAATGCATCTCAACATACTTTAAATATGCACTTGCATAATTATTCAACCCTTACATATGTATAACACAAAAACAAATGTGGTGAATCCCATAAACTATAAAACCACCAGCTCTACAGGAGAACAATTAGCATGTGAAAACTAAGTATTCTTTTTTAAAAGTCATGTGAAAATAACACATGAAAATTTCCCAGTTCATGGAAAAATGTGAAGTGTCACAACCCATTTGAATTTGTCATACGTGAACGAATTGTGTTTTAATGATCCGTGTTTTTACAAAGAGATTTCTATCTATAGTGAAAGAACCTAATCTTCAGTATGAGTGTCTCTCCACCTTCATCTCAAGTCAAGTCAAGAAGCTTTTATTGTCATTTCAACCGTATATAGCTGTTGCAGTACATAGTGAAATGAAACAACGTTTCTCCAGGATCAAGGTGCCACATAAAACAAAGACAGGGCTAGGACTTAGTAAGTAGTCCTAGCCACATAAAGTACAACCTTGCAGGTTGCAAGGTTGTACTTTATGTGGCTAGGACTACTTACTAAGGTGCAAACAGTGCAAGACAAGACAGTGCAGGACAATACAGACAAGACAATGCACAAAATACAAAAAAGACAGTACACAAAAGACAGTAAGAAAGTAAACAAAAAACAGCGCCGACCGACCAGTGTCAATACTGTATGTAAATACTGTTAAGTTCAGTATTCAATATTCCGTGCAGTAATACTAGAATGAACACAGTTTCTTAGCAGCAGGTCCCTGAGATAGTGTATAAGATTGTGCAAAAACAGCAACAACTGAAATATTGTACAGTATGAGCAAAATGACTGAAATGTTAGACAGTGTGTGCAAAGAGCAAAAAAGAAAAAAAAGTGTGCAAAACAGCATGTAAACAGTTTGGTGAATGTAAGCAGCATGCAAACAATTTGATAGATGTATATTAGAAGTGTGTGTATGTGGTGTAGGTCTGAAAGATTTGGTTCAATGATTTCTGTAAACTGGCTACTTTTCATGTAGGACCCAGAAAACTGTGGTGTGGTCTGGGTATGATGGTCTCTCTCTCTCTCACACACACACACACACACACACACACACACACACACACACACACACACACACACACACACACACACAGTATTCTAATGTGTGTAACATCACAGGGATGAATCATTACTAGTACTACTACTACTAGTAGTAGTTATCCTGGGAACAAAGTGTTCGTCGGTGGTTCCTTTGGAAAGCGACCATTAAAATGTCACTGGAGGTGAATTTTAATGAGAAACGTCCAAAGTCGATTTTCCTTCAAATCGCCATTTTAAGGCCCTCATTCCAGTAATTTATCATAAATTCCTGTTCCTAACTTTAGTAATTAAAGCAAACTCAAAAAGTGTCTAGAAGTCACAGATTATTATTCTGCATTATTTATCAGACTTCAAATTACAGTTCAAGAAGAGGGAAGGATTATTTAGCTTCGGATATAATACAATATAAAAAATATATAATATATTATAATATATTATTATAACATTATATTATCTAATTATATATATACACAGTATACAGAAAATGTAGAGAATAAAAAATCTAAATATCTTTGTTCATGGCACTGTGTTTACAAAATACATAGTTCTTATTAAGAATGCATTGAACAGTGAGCAGTAAATAAGAAGTGAAAGGTGAGAAATCATGAAGAAAAAAAATATTTGTTACTTTAATATATTGTTATAACAAGAGTTTTAAAGGACCGAGTAAAACAATAATTATCGGGAATTGGTCGATTCATTAATGTGCTTAAAAAGTTTCTAGATTAGTCATTAGGCTTTTTATTTTATTTTACTATTAAAAGATCTAAAAATATATATATATATATATATATATAATAATAACTAGTATGTAGCGTTAAAATCTGTTGCAACATTGCAAAGGACCACGGGTTTGAAATCTGGGCGTGGCCTAAAACAGGAAGTGACGACAGCCAGACTTTATTTATACCCGCTGACCACAAGGTCGGTCTCCAGACAAACACGTGCTTGTAGTTAGCACCACGGAGCCGAGGCCGGTCCTCAACCTGGTGAACGGATGAATAAAGGAAGCCCGGTTCTGAGTAACAACCATCAGTTAACACGACCTGATATCGGGGGTTAATTTCCAGCGATCTGTAGCAGTGAGTCCAGCGCAAGCTAGCTGTAACGTGACTGTCTCACATTGGGACACGTTTCTGTTCCGGAGTTTTCACCCTAATTTCCTGCTCCATGGCGGATTACCTGATTAGTGGACAGACCGGCTACGTGCCTGAAGACGGTCTGTCCGGACAGCAGCTGTTCGGGTGCGGTGATGGCCTCACATACAAGTATGTAGCATGCAGTCGGCTAATTCTACACAATATACACTGTTATACATCAACATTGTGGACAACTGGCTTCTGTTAGGAGCTGAGACAGAAACCGGTGACGTGAAAAGCTTCAAACTTAAAAAAATAACTTCCAGAGGTTTCACTTGTAAATGAATTATTTAGTTAAAATAACCTACCAGGGAAAGAAAAAAAAACAACGAATCTGTAACTCGATAACACAAGATAGTATTTCTGTCTCTATGGTGACAAAATAAAGTAAATCCGTTTCACCTGAAGCCTTTTTCTTTATTTCTTTTCACACAAATAAATTCATAATGACTTCTAAACGTATAAAACTCACCGTCTGTGACACCTAGAACAGCTTATAAACACTTGAACCTATTTAAGGTGTAAACTATTTATCACTTTCCACTGATGTGCCAGTAATGGACCAGTGGTATCTCCAATACAGGTGGTTACTTGTGCTACTGTAAATCCCACAGCAGTAAAGGCAGGTCAGAATAGTGAGTTACACCACCCTACAGTGACACCGTGCAGTTTTAAGTTACACATTCCAGGTTTATTCCAGAAAGAGCTTCAGGGCTTAGAGACACCTTGTTCCTCTCACACATAGACACTGTGTTCCAGACACACCAAGTTTTTTTAAAACCACATACCCAAATCTCCACACTGTGGTGTCAAAAAGAGAAAGCAACTTTTTTTTTTTTAATCAGTGTCCATTTATACACTTAAATATGGCTACACCCTGTGGTTACGCCATGAAGTTTTGCTCACTGCTCCAGAAACCACACAAATGGGCAAAGTTTCGAAGCATAAACAGACTTGCTCATCCCACATGTGAAAATAAAATTCCTGTGGTCTGTGTTTACTTTGACGTCAAACTGAAAGGTTGGCAGCAAGATGAAGTACCAAAAATTGCCTCTATTTTAACCTCCAGGCTTATTTTTTAACTCCCAGAACTGTTTTTTTTCCTGATTTACTTTAAAATGAATGAGCAATGAGGGTTTAGTTAGGTAACAGTTTTGCATATCATTTTATTTTCTCATTACGACTACACGTTGGAATATCAATTTATTATAACAAACTTACGAATGTAATAAGTCAGTGATCATTTGGTCCCTACTTGTAGTGGCTGACAGGAGCCTTTTGCCATCACTGCAGTTTGTCAACACTAAATAAAATGTAATAAAGTCCATGTATAGAAAGCTACACCACATCAACGTTTCAGTGACTTTCTTTCAATCTGTGTATTATTAGTGTTGTATCGTGTGTAGCATCCACCATGACAAGGTTGCAAAAAAGTAATTATTGTATGCTTTATAAGCCTTACATCTGCCACTACTGTCTGAATTGCTGTTATTGAAAATGAAAGATGAATTAATGAACACATTCAAGTGCACTTTGATGAATAAAGAAGTGACTACAGAAGCTGTATTGCAGTTGTAGTGTATGTGTGTTATTTAAATGAGAGGTGGGGGCATGTTGGCTTGGTGGTTATTTGCCTCACACCTCTGGGCTTACAGATTTGAGTCCTGCCTTCGTTGTGTGTGTGGAACGTATGACATTTATTTTGCTTATTCACTTGATTCACACGATTATTTTTTTTCTTTCTCAGTGACTTCCTGATTCTTCCAGGCTATATTGACTTCACAGCTGACCAAGTGGTGAGTAACTTCTAACTCGGACATTACGGAGCAGGATAGTGGGTATTATAGTTAATCCATGGTACACAAGGGAAATAAACCTCAGTGATGTGCGTTAATGACCGTGTTGTTGTCGCAGTTGAACGTCTGATCCGTTCAGGATACTCATTTGTGTTATTTAAAATGTCCCGCTTTTTAATAAACAGGACAAAGCTGTACTTTCACCATTGTGTCGACTATATTTCACTCACAAATATCGCGGTTACAAATTCACCATCATACCCGCATGCATATCGGTAAAAGTGTCATACAGTGAAATAGGTTGACTGAGTCATTTTATTCATGTGTATTTTTAAATTTTGTTTTTAATCTTGTAGGACTTGACATCAGCCCTGACCAAACAGATCACTCTGAAGACGCCGCTGGTGTCATCTCCCATGGACACGGTGACCGAGTCGGGGATGGCCATTGCTATGGCTGTAAGTGACATGGTCCTGCTTATATCGCCAATTCTATTATTATTTTAAAGACCTGTGGTATGTTAAGATGTAATTGACAAAAGGCGATGATATTCCTGCCTTCACTTAGCATTTTATATCTTTTAAGATGATCTAGTGAGTTGAATTGTTGTTCTGTGACCTTTAGCTCACCGGTGGGATCGGCTTCATCCACCACAACTGCACACCAGAATTCCAGGCCAATGAAGTGAGAAAGGTCAAGGTAAATCTCTCCTCTCCTGTCACCTGCACACTCATAGCTGTGTGTTTGTGCTTCATGCAACTTTTGTCTTCTGGGGCCATGGGTGATAGGACCATGTAATGTAACGTGCATCTGAGGCTAATCCCTGTCAAGCGGTGGTTTCTGATCTTTTGGACGATGTTTGCGATTGCAGAGAAACAGATTGAAAACTTAAGACGCTTTTAAAATAGGCCACTCTTACCCAAAATATTTACATTTAATCTACGGTTATCATCCAATTATGTACCAGAAATGCTCAGAATTTCACCTCTAATGGTTGGTGTAGTTTTGCAATAAATTATTTGGCAGGCCAGTTAAATCAACTCCTAATGAAATTGTCAGTCTCATTTGAAAATTGTGTGCCCTCTGCTGGGAATGACGTGATCCCGACAGTGCTGCACAAGATGATGCACACTGATGTTGAGTGTTGGGCAGGAAATAATATGAAACCAGGGTGAACAATGAGAAGCAGTTGCCATGACAACCATGCTATAAACAGAGGGGAGAGTTCAGTCCTCTCTGGTAGTCCTCTCTTCTGAGTCTAATTTTTAAACTGTTTCATTCTTTGATTTACTGTTTTAAATCTCAGATTTAAAGTAAAGCCATTTCCTGCTGTTTTTTGTCCTTCATCACACACACTCTTCCCTGTTCCTCTTTCTCCCCTTCTGCCCTGTGCATCTCTCAGAGATACGAGCAGGGTTTCATTACAGATCCTGTGGTGATGAGCCCCAAAGAGCTGGTTAGAGACGTCTTTCAGGCGAAAGCACGCCACGGTTTCTGCGGCATTCCCATCACAGACAACGGACAGATGGGCGGACGCCTGGTAGGCATCATCTCATCTCGAGACATCGACTTCCTGAAAGAGGAGGAGCATGATCTTCCACTCAGTGAGGTGGGTGGAGCTTAAGATTCTGTTCAGACTTCTGTACATTGAGTTTTTATCGTATGAGGCTTCACACGGATTGACGCTTTAAACACATATAGGTGATGACCAAGCTGGAGGACCTTGTTGTGGCTCCCGCTGGTGTGACGCTGAAGGAAGCTAATGAGATCCTTCAGAGGAGTAAAAAAGGTAAAATCAGTGTAAAGTTTCTTTTCTGAGAAGAAAATGATTAAATGCATTGCTGTTTTGTGCATTTTAGTCATTCTTATTAATGTTCCTATGTTAAAATTTCCTTTTTTTGTGCAACATTCTGCCAATGATTCTCCAGCATTCTTCAAATGTACAACATTTTAAAAGTGTATTTTAGGTTTTCAGCGTTTTGTAAGAAATCCTAAAAAATCTGTACATTCAACGTGAAAACAAATTGTGAAAAAAGTAACTTATAAATAACTTTTATCTTTACTAATTTTACTAAATTTTACTGACCCAAATAAACATCAATCTAACTTGTATTAATAAAATAAAAAAAATCAGGTGTACATTATATTTGTGCATTTTATTTTAGTACCAATGAAATCCTATGTGAAAATATCTTTAGTTCACCCAATATTATACATAACCTGCGTTTTCTGTGTCTGAGTCTGCACAAAATGCACAATTGAAATCCGTTCTAAAATAAAGTTCTTAAAGTAAGAATGCATTTTAAAAATAACCCACAAGGTCTAAAAATCAGAATAGAGACTTGAATTGCAGTGAATATTGCATGATCTTTATTACCTGCTGAAGGAGCTTGTGTAGTGTACAAACACATGTACTGTAGGAATACAGCAATGTGATGCCCATTCCTTTATAGTGAGTAAAATACGGCAGGTTTTATTGACGTATTAAATTGGGCTTTTTTTCTCTAAAACGTCTGCTTAACACTTCACTGGCACTAATGTTCCCTCAGGTAAACTGCCCATCGTGAACGAGGAGGGCTGTTTGGTGGCCATCATCGCTCGCACAGACCTGAAGAAGAACCGAGATTTCCCTCTGGCCTCCAAAGACTCGCGCAAGCAACTGCTGTGTGGTGCTGCCATAGGAACACACAACGACGACAAATATAGACTCGACCTGCTCGTGCAAGCTGGCGTGGACGTCGTCATACTGGTGAGTGTCCATGTGCACTTTGACTTTCTTTTTTTCTTCTTCTTTTTAAGCCCTAATGCTTATTTTGTCTCTAACAGGATTCTTCCCAAGGAAACTCCATTTTCCAGATTAACATGATCAAGTACATCAAGGAGAAATACCCCAACCTGCAGGTTATAGGAGGCAACGGTAGGTGTCGCCCAAAACAAACACATCTGCACACACACCATTTGACCTATGTCAGGGATTCACTGTTCCTGCTTCACAGAAAGCCATAATTTCCAATCAAGAGAACAAAAACAGGGCAGTTAATGAGTTACTTATCCATCTTACGCAATCAGAAATTGGAAAAGGTTTGGAGACAGTGGGGTGATCCAAACGCATGACTCAAGTTAGGGTCTGTTATTTCTTCTTCTTTTTCTTCTTCTTCTTAGTAGTAGTAGTAGTAGAAGTATTCATAGTATTAGATTTTTTTTTAAAAACTTATTTACAGTAATCTCAATCAGGTACTATTAAGTTATTGCAGTCACAATGTTATAATAAAGTTTTTTTTTTGTTTTAGTTTTTAAATAATACAATGCTTAACAAGAGACTGCTCAGGACAGCAGTAAATAAATACAATTGTTTAATTGTATTTAAAAACTGTGTTTTGTGACGACAAGGGGTGCATGAGAAAAGTGCAAACAACTCAGACCCTGAATTACAGACCTGTGCTTCTATCCAAAAGCAAGGTCATACATTGCATTAGCACAGGATGACCACTAGAGGTCACAAACGTCAATCTCCTGTATAATAGGTTCAAATTAAGGGTCTTAATAAATCAGTATATTGCTAAACAAAAGATGGAATTTTCTTCTCTCTCTCTCTCTCTCAGTGGTAACAGCAGCTCAGGCGAAGAATCTAATCGATGCTGGCCTGGACGCTCTGAGAGTGGGCATGGGCAGTGGCTCCATCTGCATCACACAGGAAGGTGAATCCAGCAATTATACACATTGTTCATTTCTTTTCAGCTTTTCCCAAACCTTGAATCTTCCATCCTCATCTGATTAACCATCTCAAACCCAAAGTCTGTCTGTCTGTAGCTCAGTTATTTTAAACTAGTAATCTAAAAGTGAAATAGTTTAGAATGGGTAAACAAGTGGCTGCATTCAGGGCTTCAGACTGAGCAGCACGTGATCGGGCGCTCTATCCAAAGTCGCTCTGGGGCGAAATTATGCTGCTCTTTGAGTCTGTTACACTGACAAAGCATGGTCTTGACGGCATAAAAATGTCAAATTTAATGCAGTTATCATGTATTTACTCATAGGTGTGACAGTCTTCTGTGTTGCATGTAGATTTTGTTTTTACTTTTTGAAGGACTGTATCAGAAGGACAATGCCCAAGTAAGATTATAAAGTAGAGAAAAGGTAGGCAAAACACAACTCCATTAGTTACTAAGTAAAGGCTGATGTATTTAGCATAGTCCCTTGTTTTGGTTGCCCAGTATAATCATGTGTAGTGAGCTCATGTAGCACATTATGTGGCCCATCACTGCTGCCTACCTCAGGAACAGAAACTGTTACAGCATCAAGGTGTGTCCCAACAGTGACGTACATTTAACCTGAACAAAAGCCTACATACCAAATGAAAAACTTTCTATTATAAAAGTTAATAAGTAGTTTGAATCCAGCTACTGTGAATAAAATGTGTAGCCTGGCACAAAACCTCACAAAGCAGAAGTGATGCTTCTCTCTCTCTGCTAGAAAAAAATTCCCCTGCACTACTGCTAGCAGAGGCAACAGTGCTTTGTTGAGAAGAATTGGAACATGTAGGCAGGTCTTCACTTTCTAGGGCACCTTTATTTGTTCCTGTTTTTGTATCTTCCTTTTTTCCCCCCCAGTTTTCTTTCCTTGTATCACCCTAAGCTTTTTTCCCCCTTATCCTATAATTGCACTTCTCTCCCTCCACCAATCATCCATCTGTCCTTTGTCCGTCTTTTCCGTTTTTTTTTTTTTTGTTTGTTTTTTTTAACTCTATGTTCCTCAGTTCTTCTTTCTTGATTTCAACCCCGCTCTCTGTGTTTAATCTCTCTTTAGCTCCTCTTACTATTCCTCCTGATATAAAGCTCCACAGCCCCAAAGCCCCAGCCACTGTAACGGGATACTGCAGTAAGTCCGTCCCCCTGACACAGGGCTCCTATTGGCTCAGTGCTCCCCTTCTTCACCCGCCTACCTTTCACAGCCCGCTGCACTGATTGGCTAACGGCTCTGCATCGGTAGTAGTAGTAGTTGTTGCTGTGTTTGGGTGTTTTGGGGTTTTGGATGCTTGTACTACTGCAGGTGTGTCAGGCTCCAGTCCCGTTGATATTCCTACAGAGGATATATATAATATCCCATCTGATTCGACGCATGGAGGTTTCAGTAAATAGTCGGTTAATTGAATCGGGTGTGTGCGGTGGTTCTAAAGGACTGGAATGTGAAACCCCTGCTGTAATCTGACTAACCTGTCAGTCACAGGCTTTGGCAAACTCTCTGACTCCACCAAATGAACAAAGACTTCAATTCAGGAAAAAAAATATATAAAGTAATAAAGAATGCAGTTTGCAGAGATCAGAGCCTTACAAGCATATCTAACACTGATCTAACAGGGCTGTTTCACATTATAACTCATTGTATAATTTTTCACTTCACTATCCCTTATGAGTGTATGTTTTTCCTTTAAAATCCAGGCTGGTTTAAACAGCCCGCTCTAATTTTTTATTTATTTATTGAATTTTTTTGAGTAGACGTTGCACAGAGACTTTTACTGCATGCTGTGCATCTGTGCTTTTAAATCTGAAAAGCACGTAAATTCAGTACGATAAAATCTGGTGAAATTTGAGCAGTACGAGATACAGCATGATTCAGTATAATTTCAGCTAGGTTAAATTTGTTTTTCTTTCATTTTTATAAACAAATTCAACATATTTGAAGTGAACTTTTTCCATATTAGAAACAAAATAAGCAGGCAACACTAGTCCAGTGAACACCGCTCATTCGGCATTCTCCTTTTGTCCACAAGAGGGCGCACAGTGTAGTTGATCATCCAAAACTTGTTTTCAAAGGCATGTTAACTACTGTGCGAACAGCAACATAAAGCAGCATGCACGTGTTGAACAATCTTCATCAATTTCTATACATGAGTACATACATAGCCTGGTTTAGTTTTTACCCTAAACTTTTTGTTTAAGTTTTTGTTGGTTTGTTTATAAACAAGTGGACAATATAATCCAATCCGTCTCCAAATGACTGAAGCTGTGAACTTCTTCAGTACAAGAGTCTTTCAGTCATTTACTCCCTATTGATTAGATAACCATCAGAAAAGAAATGATTGTACATTGTCATTACAGTATGTAGCTGCATTATATGTGTGTCTGAAAAGTCAGGAACCAGTGAGAGTAAAACTAAATGTACTTTGTTTTGTATTTAATATTACAGCACACGTTCACACTTACACACTACACCTTTTCTGTTCTGCTCAGTATCAGTATCATGTTCTGGTTGTTTCTAGACTTTTCAGACACCCTGTAGTTTATATACAAGCGCACACTCTGTCAAATTCTTTAAGATGTCTACTCACGACCTTTTCCAGACAATGCTTTTTCCCCTCCGAGTCCACTTTCTTTCTTTCTATTTTTTTTATTTTATTTTTTTTTAATTTTTTTAGAAATACTGGCCATGAGACTGCTAAAGTACCAATTCATCCTCAATTCCCTTCTGTCTATGCACACTTCACACCACACTTCACACCCCAAGTTCTGGCTTTTATAACCTCATATAACCCACACCCTTCACCCAAATCAGTCTTCACATATGGAATTAATCATTACTGAATGATTAATTTATCAGAACTAAAGACAGTGCAGGCTGTGAAAGAGGTCAACAAGATATGTTTTCCTCTGAGCATGTAGGTCTGACATTGTGGTGTTGAGAGTTTATGGGAGTGAAGGTACTAAATACTAGATTTTTCTCTGTCAGTGCTGGCGTGTGGCAGGCCGCAGGCTACAGCCGTGTATAAGGTGTCGGAGTACGCGAGGCGCTTCGGCGTGCCAGTCATTGCCGACGGTGGCATTCAGAACGTGGGCCATGTCGCCAAGGCCCTGGCTTTAGGAGCATCCACAGGTGAGGTCCTTTATTTATTGTCAGCTATATGGTGCACTGTTGAAGTAGGAATGGTGTCGTAACACTGAAATCTGATTAATTAGTGATGTGATCAGCTTTGGTTTTGCAGTTGAACCTTATAACATCAACAGTAAAGCTGATGAATTTGTTTACTGCTTTGTGTTTCATTACTATTGGTTTTATTTATTTATTTATTTTTGTCTCTCTCTTAGTGATGATGGGCTCATTGCTGGCAGCCACCAGCGAAGCTCCAGGTGAGTATTTCTTCTCTGATGGCATCAGACTGAAGAAGTACAGAGGAATGGGCTCACTTGATGCCATGGACAAGAACCTGGGCTCCCAGACCAGATACTTCAGGTAATTCCCCCACATTTGCATGAAAAATCTCTCTATGTTGCATACACACTCTAATTTAAGCATGATTTTACTCACTTTGCTTCTCAGGCCCTTGTAGCCTTGTGCAATCTAACATCAAACTAACTTCTAGTATCTTAAATGTTAAACAAGCCAAATGTCTAGTGATGTCACATGATCATGTGACCAGCTGATTTGATTTATACATTAGCTCCTCCCCTTTCTCTCCCAGTGACGTCCTTTAGTACGTGACCCAACTCTAACTCCTGTGTATAAATGTGTTATCGATGCTCATCCTCACTGTGTGTCTGTCTGTCTTTCAGCGAGTGCGATAAGATTAAAGTAGCTCAGGGTGTGTCAGGCGCCGTACAGGACAAAGGCTCCGTCCATAAGTTTGTCCCCTACCTCCATGCTGGAATCCAGCACTCCTGCCAGGACATAGGAGCTAAGAGTCTTACACAACTTAGGTACACATGACAGCCGACCCCAAGTTGAAATATAAAACAGTGTTGCACAAACATACACAAGCAGAGACTCACATGAAGTGTGTGTATATGCAGGTCTACCAGCCTGGGCATTGTGTGTTTACTGTTTCTCTTTGTCTGTGTTTTGTGTTTCAGAGCGATGATGTATTCTGGCGATCTGAAATTTGAGAAAAGAACCGTATCTGCTCAAGTGGAGGGAGGAGTGCATGGGCTGCACAGGTATACACACATACATACATGAATCTGAACCGCCACGCATTCTGAAAGGATCGTCGTGTATAATGCACTGAAATGTCAATCTGAACTATAGGTTCGTGTGCGTAATAATATAAAGTGTACAGTCAGGAACTGCTTGCTGGAAAACTGAGCTGTATGGTGGATTTTCAGGTGATTCTGCAGTGATGTGCAGTAAAACAGAAAAAAGAACATTTTTCAATTTAATGTATTTGCTGATTGTCCAACATTTTACCAGCGAGGAAAAACCACAAGCTGAGAGCATGTAAGATTTAAATATGGGGCGGGGCTTCCAGATGTCGGTCAATATTAGAAAGTTCAAAATACCTGCAACCTGCTGTTATCCCAAGGATTAAGACTGCACTTTTCATTGGTTTATAAGTTACTACTAGTAATAGTTATAGAAAATGTGTAATGTTTGGCAGTTCTGGTGTATATGATGTATAATAGCACTGGTGGCTCAAGTCGTTAAGGCTCTGGGTTGTTGACTGACTTTGCTTGCTCCAGGGGCATTGTATCATAGCTGCCCCTGCTCTCCGACCCCAACCTCCTCAGTTGGGATTTGCAAAGAAAAGAATTGCACTGTGCTGTAATGTTTATGTGGCAATAATAAAGGCTTCTGTGCCCCAAATTCATTCATTTGTTAATTGAATAGGAGTAAATGTGACTGATCTCATGGCAGTGTGAATAATGTCAAGATGATCAAATTCAGGTGCAGGAACCATTGTTTGTTGCTGACATTTTATTACAAGCAAGGACTAAGAAGAGGAAAATTTTAAATGAGTACTAAGAATAATGCCAAAAAAGTGTGATTTATAGCGGCGTTGTACCTTAAATTCTGAACGAGACGCGATCCGGGTTTAATACAGGAAGATGAATAAATGTAAACTATTCTAAATAACCTGAAATATTGAACTGTGCTATTACTTTTCTTATGTTGCTATCTTTGCTATTACAGATGTTCTTGTTTGTATTATACACATTGTATTTTTCTGTCTTTCAGCTACGAGAAACGGCTGTTTTAACGAAGACGCCGAACATCAAGAACATACAACACAATACATTACCACACAGTCGTACTCCATCGTTCTGTTGTGTAACTACTAAATCTGATGAGTGCACAGATGGCCACCTTACATTGATGTATCCAATGTCACATCCTACACTTCCTTTTTTTTTTTTTCCCTTCCAGATCTTTGTTGAGCAAACCAACGGAGTGTGTCAATGTGTTCAAATTTACGCACATACTTTTCTGTTTTTGAAACAAAAGAATTAGAATTTCGCTGTTATGTTCAGAGGCATTCATTAATTGCAAATACATTTTTCCAGTAAAATAATTTGTCTCGTTTCTTTTTTCTTTTTTTTTTTTTGCCGTTCTGAATTCCACCTCTTCCAAACACACACAAACAGCACACATGTGAAACTCTTCGTCTGAGAAGATTTTTGCAGTCAGTGTTCACAAAAGAGGAAGTAATGCAGTGGTTGCCTTTTTTTTTTTTTTTTTTTTTTTGCACTGCAGTAAATGTTGAGACGGAACTCGACTGACTTCCAGACATTTCAAACAAGCGTTTATTTTATTTAGTTATTTATTTATTAATAGCGGAAAAGTTGCAGAATCCGTTCATAAGTGGAAAAGATAAATACGCTAGTATTAACACTAGTGTATGAGAAATATAGAGTAGGTCGTGCATATTTAGATGGTGAACATTTAATATGTATAAAGAGTGTCAGATTTCCACAGCAGGACGCTCTTCCTCATTTAGCCTGCGGGTCCTCTGGGGAACTGCACCTCCAAAACCACCGGACTTTCCAGACATGGCCTTTTGTACATACACACCCGGAGGAGGGCAGAGACATGGGTACACACACCTGGACAGGTTCGGTTCAAGACACCAGGTGTCTCATTGAAAGAAACCTAATATTTAACTGATTTTTATATATATATATACAAATATATAATTGTGAAGTCTGTTCACATCACGATCACCCAACACCTCCACCACCATCAATCCCCACCCACCCCACCTTCGTTTAGACAGATAATTGATGAATCGTGGAATTTTTTCAGTCCTGGGTACCATGATAAGAAGAAATGGAACTATAAACATATTAATACTTGAACAGGATAAATCTTTGATTTCAAATCATTAAAAAAAACTGCAATCATTAGCAAATCACTGTAGTACTATATGATTAAAGCATTTCATGGTGTGTGGACATTGATCATGGTGTCAATGGTGTTTTATTCCTTACTTCCATCACCACTCTTTGG
The DNA here is from genome assembly GCF_022655615.1 of Tachysurus fulvidraco. Taxonomy (NCBI): domain Eukaryota; kingdom Metazoa; phylum Chordata; class Actinopteri; order Siluriformes; family Bagridae; genus Tachysurus; species Tachysurus fulvidraco. The sequence continues at coordinate 7,543,922 of NC_062531.1, read as the reverse complement.
TCACAAGGTGTTAATGGACTTTCTAGAACAGCAGCTTTATCAATAGTCCAGACTGTAATTTAAATCATAGGTTTACATCAATGTGATCGGTTCTAATACCTGATCGTTTCCATAGTAACATCTCGTACACACTGACTTCTTTTAGTGGATCTATAAAATCTAAGCCTGGTAATGAATATGGATTCTTGTTTAACTATGTTTTACTTGATATAGTCTAATAGGTTTTCTATATGGAGTTGTTTATTTCATAAGAATAAGGAGTCTGTGGTTTCAGCACGGATTTACAGCGCATTCACACACAATATTCCCCTTGCACCGAATGATCGAATGCAGTTGGAACAACTAAGATGGCTAATGTTTTGTTTTTCTTCTGTTTGGATCCTATATAATCGTATATAATATATAATCGTTTATATCGTAGCTAAGACAGAAGCCTGGGAAAGTTAAGTAGTCTGTAAAAATACAGTATGTTTGTATGTACAGTAATTCAGCAATTTCTCTAAAACTAAAAAGTCGAACTCTTATTCTGTTAAAGACATCTATACATTACACAGAAGTAATATTTCACCAGCAGTATAAGCACACAAAGGCAGAGAAAACATGACATATTATTTGTTTCAACAATTTCATTGCTATTCCGAGATATTCGATCACTGATGAGATCTGTACAGAAGTTACACAGATAGAGTTTCATTTATTTCACTTATGTCGATTTCTATCAGTTAAATTATAGGCACAGATTATCTGACTCTGATACAACAAATGTCGACAGGTTTAACTCTTCTTGAGCTCCAGTTTTAATTTCAATTGCCCAATACTTGTAAAAAAAAAAAAAAAGCTGAAAGTCTGTACTTTTTATAATTTCCATGCCTTTAAATTCCTGCGTTTTGGAACGAATCCACATTTAAATTAAGTAAATACTGAATCAACAGAATCAGTCTCTAGTGCACAGGCTTTTTCGTTCCGGTGCTTGGAAAATCCCCTCTTCTGTAAAAGTTTAGTGTTTTCCCTGCTCCCAGTAGAATTAATTCAATTTATATTAACACACACATTCACAAACCTCAACATTCACAAACACATTCATAACCTATCGTATATATAGTAATGTTACTTTAATATTAATATGAATGGAAGGAGTCTGCAGTTTCAGCACTTTGTACATTTTCCATCACAGGAAAGGTTAATGAATGAATTAAATTAACAGCCCTTTCGGAGTTGAGCTGAGTGTGTTTGAGCAGAGGGTTTAGCTCAGTGGTTAAGGTGTTCGACTACTGATCGGAAGGTCATTAGTTCGAATCCTAGGTCCACCAAGTTGCCACTGCAGGGCCCCTGAGCAAGGCCCTCAATTGCTCAGGTGTATAAACTGAAAGGAAAATGTAAGTCACTCTGGATAAGAGTGTGCTAAATTCTAAATGACTGTAAATGACTTAGAGCCTGCAGAATATGCAGAACATGAGTTGAGGTCCAGCGTAAACAACCTTCAGAGTAAAAAAATAAAATGTTCTTAGAGACTGAGGGCTAACGGTGTGTTTGTTATGTGGATTTAAACACCACAACAGTTTTCCAAATAATGCTCACATCACATCACACACAAACAGACTCAGGAACAGTTTCTACTCCAGAGCCATTAGAGAACTTAGCACAAAAAAAAACTCCATTACTGAATCTTTCGAACAATTTGCACTACACACACTAACGTCGACACAATCCACAGACTCCTACCTCGTATTTATTTCTTCGAAACCGCAAATCTGTACAGAAAATGCACAATACCTCAATATTATGTAAACAGAACTTTTATTGTTGTAAAGATAAAAAATAAGAGTATAAATTGATAATATACTGTTCAGTACCTCAACTAAATAGTATTTTAGTCAGACCATTTACATTAATGTTTATATTGTGTATTTATGTTTATACTTATTTTATTTAAAGAGTATGGCGGTCTTTAAGAACTGACACTTAATTTGGTTGTACCCTGTGCAATAACAATAAAGAATCCATCCATCCATCCATCCAGTTTTCATGAGTTTGTTCAAACATAAATGTATATGTCCCTGGATGCAGAGAATGGAGTTATGGGTAAGTATATCTAGGTAAGGAGCAACCGCTACGTGTTATAGGAAACTGTATATTTGGTATTGTTTTTTTGTTGAGGCCCAAATAAATCATCAACCCTAAAACTGAACAAAGTGGGCTGTGTAAGTCGTGTCATCTTTACTAACACTCTCATTTTTTCTAAGATTAAATACAAATGATTAAAACAGCTTGCTGTAAAATATATCAGTGTAAGGTGTTATGGGGAAACTAATCAATGACACGGTGGTGTGATGTCCTGATAAACAAAAGGGAAGTTATTGTTATCATCTAAGCATTGAATATTTAATTATTTTATTTTATTTTTAATAACTGAAGTGTTTTATTCCAGTTATACCACAGTAATTACACATCAATTACAATTTATTAATGAACAACAAATCATACTCTTAGGACATAACCCTTTAAGGTTAGGTTTAATGTTGTGGAACATCTGGAAAACAAGCTCGGTTCAGTGTCACTTGTCTTGTTCTTTCGTGAATATTCTCCTGTGTCTTAAAGTTTACTGAACATTACAAATCATTGAAGACTTTTTCCCAGAGAATAGTAAATAAGCACGTTTTCTTTCTTTCTTTCTTTCTTTCTTTCTTTCTTTCTTTCTTTCTTTCTTTCTTTCTTTCTTTCTTTCTTTCTTTCTTTCTTTCTTTCTTTCTTTCTTTCTTTCTTTCTTTCTTTCTTTCTTTCTTTCTTTCTTTCTTTCTTCTCAAAATAACAACCAAAGTAAATCCATTTAGCATTAGACTTAAAAATGTGAAGTGTCTACCATACTTGTATTTAAGATTTCAAAAGAGATGTGGTATGACAGTAAAACCAGTCTTACGATTAGGAAGAGCGATTAGGAAGAGCAGTCAGCTGACACTGATTTTCTGATGGGAAACAAAAAACACTAACCTGAGCTTCTTCTAGCTATTTACTACAATGCAACATCAAACTTTTTTTTCTTTCTTTTTTTTTCTATGCATCCTGGTTTGGTAAATGAGTTTTGTGATGGTCACATTACTAACCTGATAAAACTGAATTTTAGGTGGTAAATTCTTAAAATAAAAGCTGCAAAAAGCTGCATATGTCGAACAGCAAACACCAAGCTGCATTTGAAAGTGAGAGAAAAACTAGCAGATTGTTCCTTTACCGCTGAGCTGCGTTTGTTTCATGAGTTTGAGATCTGCAATCGTTCTCTTAAGGACACACTGTAACTTGTGGAACAGTAAAAGAAAGGAAGTCGATTTGAAAAGCTAAAAACTGAGACGTTTTAAGGATATAACAAACAGAATGGATGAGAACGAGGAGAGGGGCAGAGGAAGAGAAGGATGGTGGGAGTGTCTGTGGGCAGCACAGTGAAGAAGTGAAAGTGAAAATGTTTCTCAGTTTTCTGAAGAGGAAGTGAACACTTATAAATACTCACACATATTCGTATGAACAGACAGAACTGAGCAGCACAGGCGAGAGAGAGAAGTGAGAACAGCCAGGATAAGGGTAAGAGCTGTTGTACCTTCAAGGTAACACTCTTAGTTTTTTTATTTATTTATTTTCATCTTATATTTCTATCCTGTGGACTTTATGCTTAGCTGCAATCTTTTATTTTCTTTTGGTGTGTTAGATGTTCTTTTGTCCTTTCTCTTTTATTTGCCAATTCGAGCATTTCCCTTTCGTTTTTCTTCACGCTTGTACACATTGCTATTCAATAAGCTTCTGCTTTTATTTGCTTCCCTACAGGAACTCAAAGAGAGTCACTTATAGGAAAAGTAAATGAGATTCATCCAAAATGGCAATCCTGACTACTAAGGGATGTTTCATCCCTGTTGGTTGTGCTTTTGTCCCTTGTTGTTTTCTGATTTGCAAAGTGAAAGTGAAGGAAGTGTATGTACAGTGACTGTATGTAAATATTTTTATAGTTTACGCTGTAAATTTTTTATTATAACTCCTTATTATTTATTCTTTCTTATAGCGTCTTTCTTAAATCTGTCTAGTAAACTGTCAGACTTCAGCTGAAATACTGGTCGTTTTATAGTGGTGTGTTTTTGGTAGGGAAACAGGTTTTTCAGGCCCCCTGACTTTAGATGAAGGAAGATAAATAAACAGGATTGGCTTCATCCATGAAGCCACTGATGCCAACAAAGTTAAAACAGTCTAAAGAACGTTTGAGATTTCATCAGATTTTTCAGTGTGCAGAACTTTGATTCATATTGAATCCTCTGTGCGGACGCTTTATTTGTACATCATCATGTGCTGTTTAAGGATTATGAAACAGGACACTCATAATCATGGATAATGTTATTTGTAAAATACTGAAAAGATTTCCAGTTTCATCGTGTGTTGTGAGCCTCGAACCCGGATCCTTTCCTCCTGGCGGCTGGGTGGTTAACGGAACCCATAATGCAGCTGATTGGTTCATGAACAGCTGGATATGGTTTCCGTTTCCCACCTTTCCAGCAGTAATGTGAAATTTCACATTCTCTGTAGCTGAGATGAGAAAGTGGGTTTTTATCTATATTTTCTGTGAGTAAAAACAGTATTATATTTGTTACAGAATATAATAGACAATACATAAAAGTAGGTGAGATGTATTATTGCTGTTTAGGATTACACAGGAAAAAATCACTGACAATTTATTTCACATGAACATGAGGAGAAATGGTAATGATGTTGCTGCAGAATGACACGTTTTCTCCCGGATTGCCAGATATGCTAACCGCCACCGGGAACTTCGTGTCAGCCAGCAGTGATATCCGAATCAATCCGATCAAATCTCCACCAGCCTGATTATTAAAACCAGCCTCTGTGTGTCTAAGTCAAAAGAAGAAGAAAAAAAAAATCAAATATCTGAATTATTTTATTTATGTTGTTTAATAAATAATGTAGAATGTAAATGTTATGTACCTTCCTTTGTCTTTTGTCACACACACACACACACACACACACACACACACACACACACACACACACACACACACACACACACACACACACACACACACACACAGAAGTGGGAAGTAACAGTGTGCACTTATGTCAAGATTCATACTTATATTGTTTCATTCTCTAACGGGAATTTGCATAAATTGATTCTAATAAGCATCTGATCAGAACGTAATGGATTTAAGATTATATTTTACAAAATTGTTTATTGTGTTATATACCCCAGAGGTCTGTTAGGTCCATTAAACCTCCATTAAACTATTCTTTATTTCCCCCAGATACCATTAGAGACCACAGGTCTCCTGGAGGACCTTTGAATCGCATTTGTTTTTAATTAACACAACACTAGTTTCTGCTAAACCACATATAAACCATGGTAAAATTAACAGGAACAAACATAAACCTGTAAAAGTTGCCATTGTATTTTCAGGACATGAACTATGTCTGTTGTAACTGAGGGATTATGAGCATTATATGGTTCAAATCTGTTAAAGGCTAACTGCAGGCTAACTCACTTTCTGGTTTAGTAGAATAAGAGTTTATTAGACAGTAAATGTGTAAAACTGCCAAGAGTACATTCGAAAATAAGTGAAAATCATTTGAAAATTTAACAAAACAAATCCTGAAAGATCCTTACTATAAGTACATAAATTTACTGTAGAATTCATTATAATACGTCAAATGCTTGGTTGAAATAACCTACTGCCCGATGAAAAAAAACTGCCCAATTAAAATAAAAATATATAATTAAACCATTCCTTAAACTGCTAAAAACATGCAAGTATGTACATTGGCTATGCTGAATGACTGTGTGAATATGTGTATGTACATGTAGTGCCCTTTGGACTAGCATCACACTGTCTATTCCCACCTCATGCTCCATTCCTGGCCACCATGCTGACTAGAACAAAACAGTTACTGAGGATTAATGACTGAAGCGTACTATTTGAAGAAAAGCGACTTTTACAATATGTTATATATTTATTGTTCTAAAAGGTGTGAGGGTGTGAAATGGTGTTTATATACCGTGATGTAAGCACCTGTCTGTGGACGTTTGAGTTTCAGTAAAATTTTATCTACACAATATGTATGCTTAAAGTATTGTTGGCTGCTGAGTAATCAAGTACATTCAACAACAACAACAATAATAATACTAATAATAATACTACTACTACTAATAATAATAATATTTTTTTTTTTTAAAAAACTGGCCTGAACCTGCCACACTTAAGATGGCGTCTTTCCAGAGCGTGTATGTTTCAGTGAAATGCGCCGTAGTTGAGCCTTTTCCTTACTATATAGTTCCGGTTTCAGGGATTTGCTAGTGATCGATGTGCGAGGAAACGAAAGCGCGTGGGTGTCCATTAGAGGCCTCATAGACATAATTAATCACACCGGGGTTTCGGCTGAATGATTATAATGTTCACATTGTGAACGAGGTGAATGATGGAGACCGCGGAAACGGCGCCGTTCCGCATCGGCTCCACTGTACGGGCGCTGCGGTGTGTTCTGCGGAGGGAAACCGGACACGAAGCCGAGTCAGAGCGCACCGACAGCGGAGAGAGGAGCACCAGCGAGCCGGACAAGCTCTGGTTTAAAGAGAGCAGCGCCAAAAACCTGCGAAACCGAGACTTCCTGGCGCCCAACACGGTCCTGGCTACACTTTACTCTGACGGACAGGTGAGGTTCAGTGTGTACAGACATGTGTTACTGCTGCTATGCTGTTTATGTGCTTTAGTGACTGATAACAGCTGACATTGCTGTTATTGACCCAAACATTTGAGCCCTGAGGCGGATGCTTTCGTCCCTCGAATGTCCTCAATATCCTGCAATAATAACATGGTGTAAAAAGGCACTTAACTCAACACACCACAGCTAGAAACAAGACTTTGGGTTATTCATTTCATTTTCTTGGACACATTACATCAATAAACAAACTGCTTGAGTAAATATGTCAACAAGTTTGCAACTTTAAGCTCCTCCCACGCTGCACGATGACGTCACAACATTTACAGGTCAAGTTCCTCTATACATCATACAACTTCAGTGGAAACCCAATAAATCATGTATTTATAAATGTGTGCTACACAAACTCAGCTTTTCAGTATTCAGAACCACACTCTGATTTTTAGATGATCTGCGTTCATGAAATTCTAAATGGATTGGGATTTCTATCGATACTCAGACCCCTGTGTATCTGTGTGTCTGTTTGCAGGTTCCTCCGGCCGTTATGAGGCGTGTCCTGTCTCTTCGTGGAGGTGGTGTGCTACCACTTGCAGGATGTGACATCACAGCGGAGGGGCTGCGTGTAACAGTGGACCGTTGCACAGCATTCCGAGGTGTTCTGTGTGGGATAAACACTTACCTGAGACCAGCCAGTCAAAGACAGGGGTGTGTTCTGATCAACTGCCCCGCACTGCATGCCAAAAAAACTCCACCCACTCCAGACACTCTGACACTGGGGCAGCTCCGGACTGTCCTCATCGCTGACCATCTCAGAGCAGTGCTCCTCAGACAAGGGTGAGTAAACCTGTGTGTGTGTGAGAGAGAGAGAGAGAGAGAGAGAAAGATAAACAATGACATAGGCAGATAGAAAGAGATGAAGTGTATAAGTAATAAGTCACTTGTGTGTTTTTATAATCTTTTTTGCAGTTACTCTGTGTCCTTATGTCCTGCACTGCCTGAGGAGAGTGACATCATCAGCTTCCTCCAAATCCTGGGCATTGATTGGCCGGCGGCATCTGTGAGCTGGACCAGTGATGAAAGAGAGGAAAAGATTAGAAACACCCTGGAGAACTGTTCCTACAGAGAGACAGATGGAGAGAGAGGGAAGAGGACGAGTAAGGGAGATAATGGAGGGATGACAGAGGAGGTCAGGATAAACCTGAAGCGAGTGATGGAGAATGTAGAACTTCAGGGTTATGACCCCACTCTTGGCACCTGCACAGGTGAAGACACGTGTGTGTGTATGTGCGTGCGTAGTGCGTGTGTGCGCGTGTGGAGTAAAATACAGACCCCCAGTCTTCGTGTCTATTTTTTTTTACTCATCCAGGCTTTCAGCCTCACACTTCACATTTTGTGTCAAGTGTCATTAGTGTGAACAGATGGCTTCCCTGAAATACACAACTGCATCATTCACAATTATCAATTAGCAAAAGACACTATATTTATAAGACAGTCCACATTAGCAGTGGCTATAAAAATGAATAAAATGTCAGGTCTAGTTCGCATGAAGGTGAAAGAAACATAGATATACAGCCATAGATACTTGTGCTGCTTCTGCACATATTATTGTCACTTTAGCTTGGGTGTGGGAGAAGAGGCAACTTATTATCCTCATGAATTTCATTGCCATACTTCCCTTTACAATCACGTGGCCTTGTGTCAGATGCCGAGAGGTGATAAATTAAATGAAGACCTAGTGACTCGGTTATGTTGAAGGAGGCATTTATTTTTATTGCCATGGTTTCACCTTTATGCTCTGATGGAACCTTTCTGTAATGATACTTAGATGGTACTGTACATAATAAGATATGGCACTTAACAGTCATTAGAACCCAATCCAAGTGAACTCCTACAAGAGATTTTGGACAATGCATGTGTGGCTCCGAGTAGGTCAGGGCAGGTAAAACTAGTTTGCCACCATCAGGAAGTTTACCCTTGATTATGTTTTATATAAGGATAACACCTGACTTAGATATAAATGCATTCTACTTAGACAAGGGCTTTGAAAACTGAAGAGGTTTTATGCAAAAATAGAAGATACAGGTTGCCAAGTACTCTCGACTCCTCACTTGCCTCCACGTTAAATTCAAATCAAATGTTGAATATTTCTGATGTCATTGAATATGATTTCTTCTTAAATCTACCATATCTACTATGTTTGTAATTGGAATAATAAACATGAATTATCTTCTTTCTCTCTCATCGTACAGTGCAGCGAGAAGCATTGTGTCATCTGGCTCAGCTGGACAGAGCAATGGAAGACTTTCCTGTAAGGCTCAAATAATTGATATTATCAAGTCAAACGTGATGATATTAGCCTAATTTTCACCTGCACTTGACCACATTTGTTTTAATCATATATTGTGTTAAAATATAACAAAATGTATTTGTTTACTATTAGCAGTAAACTACTCTTCTTGGACTTGGATGACTTTGTCCATGTTTTAGTATTTATTAGCAATTGTGGTCCTGTGTTTGCATTATGGTTGATCTGTAGGACCCTGTCGTTCCTGCAGGCATCCACGGCTACAGTTCTACACGTGACTTCCTGTCAGGACGAGTTCCGCCAGCAACAAACAGCCATGCTTTGGAGAGCCACCAGTGCCACAGCAACGCAGGTTTCTTATATATGCTCACAATAACACTTAAAAGGGGAATACTGAAATTAACACAAAAGGAACTTCATATTGACAGTCCGTGTGAAGCTATACAACCACATGCACACAGACAACACTGGCTTTTCTGTCTCTATTACACACACACACACAGTATGTGTGTGAAGTGTAACATTTTCAGCTCTTACTTACACTTAGCTAAGATGATGACTTTAAGGAACATTAAAGAGTAAAGGAAAATATTTTCACACATGTTTTGCATTTATTTCTGTCTGCCTGTATGTCTGTCTGTCAGAGGCTGGTAGTGTGTGGTCCAGTAAAGACACCAGGCACTCAAATGAGCGCAGCTCAGTACCTGCAGTAAGTTATGCACTCTTCTATACATACAATCTTACTATATATGTAGCTCTGCTGCATCCTGTCTGTCCATCATTAGATAAGGACTGCCACTGGACTACTGCTGACCTGATGTTATTTGTGGGCTGTTCTGCAGTCATGGTGACATGGCGGTATGTGTTGCACTGGTATGACACATTGTAGTCGATAGCTCGATACTAGCACAGTTTCTTCATACATAGTTTGTGTTAATCATCCTCTAGCCACTCGTCAGCATCATCTTCTGACAACCAGATGCTTTGTGTTTGTTAAACGGTTCTCAGTTCTAAGAAACTTAAAAACCTCAGCTGTATTACAGCACCTGGTACATTCGAAGCACTCAAACGACCACTTCCTGGTCAGTGTTTCCTCTGTGCTGAGAATGGTCCACCGCCCAAATAACACACGCTTTCATGTAGTCTTGTGGTGGTCGATATCCTCTGATAGACAGGGGGTAAAGAAAATGCGCATAGCAGCAGATAAGCCACAGTTAACTCTACCTATTGAAATGGCCACTGAGTATAGGTGAAAGATAGGTGTTTATACTCTATTTCTGTTTATATTAGGGATCTTATCTAGTGATCGTGACCTCTATCTCTTTATTACTCAATATTTGCATGTGCATCTATATTCAGAATTTAACTCACAGTCGGTGTAATCTAAATCAAATGAGTTTTTTGTTGTAGAATTAAGCATGTATCTTACCACTGTGCACCAGAAACACATAGCAGCGTTATCAACATAGTCTGTATAATCTGACTCTGAAAAACAGCCCCAAACCATTGTCTCTTTTCCACCACATATTACTGTGTGCACAATAGGTAGCATCCTCGTGGCATCCACCTAATGCAGATTTGTAATGCTCTTGGTGGAGAAGCATGAGATAACTCACAGTTCTTGTGTTGATGTTGCTTTAGGAAGCAGTGTAGACCTCTGCACTGAGAGATTTAAAGAAGATAGGAAATTGTTCCATGCTACACACTTCAGCAATTAAGTTCACAAAATATAGCGCTTATGCTTGATGGAGCAGGTCTACCAGGGCAGAAATGTCACTATTAACTTGTTACAGAAGGTGCAATTCTATGGTACAAAGTTTAAAGTCAACGAGCTCTTCAGTATGACCCATTGTACTGCCAGTGTTTGTCTATGGAGATTCATAGCTAAGGTGTAGCTATAACACCTGAAATTAGTACTTTTGCTTATATAATGTATATACAGTATTTCTCTCTCTCTCTCTCTCTCTCTCTCTGTGTGTGTGTGTGTGTGTGTGTGTGTGTGTGTGTGTGTGTGTGTGTGTGTGTGTGTGTGTGTGTGTGTGTGCGCATAATTTCTCCTCAGATTAAGAAGAGCTCAGATGAAAGAAGCTTCTGAAGTGAAATACGGTGAGCAGGTGGAAGGTAAGTACAGGTGTGTGGTGAGACAGGAAGTGAGCTTGTGTGTGTGAAGTGTGTGTAGTAAAGCTACATGTGTGTGAAAGTGACTCGTTTTTGTCTGGTGCCCTTGTAGGACAAACTTGGGAGGACATCATCAGAGTGATGACTTGTGCTACAGTGCGATTTGAGCTGCTTTCCACAGCACACACTAGCCCAGTGAGTGTGCGTTTGAGCACATATGCATGCATGTATGTCTGCACACACAGTAACATTAACGTGTGACCTAAGTGTATTTATGTGTGAAAGTTTGAGTTTGTGTTTGTGTATGGTATGCTTCCGTTTAAGGAGGTTTGTAGCAGTGATGACTGCAATCTCTTTTTGACATTGTCATATTAGGTGACTCTTGATGTACAGCGTGAAGTGGGCGTGTCCACAAAAGGTCCTAGGGGAGGAGTCTTTGTTATGTATAACTGTGCAAGATTACACACGCTGTTCAGCAGCTATGAAAAAGGTGTACAGCAAGGTAGGACACACACACGTACAAAATAATATATTCACTGTTTGAATACTATTAGGAAATGTAATCATATTTACATTTTTAAAGGCTATTTAAATCAACATTTAAATGTTTAATATCCAAAATGTGTTTGTTTTTTCCTCTTACTGCTTCATATAGGAAAAGAGAATTGAATAGGAATACACTAATTTCATTTTTTGCAATATATTTTTAGTCGTATACATTTTTAGTTTTTAACAGGTATTTAGGAGTCATGTTTTATGATTGGCTGAATCTCAGATTGGATCTCCTGTATTGCACACTGCACTCAGTAGGGTCTATGTGAGCACCTGTTGTGATCAGTAGAAAACTATTTGTTAAATATCAGCAGCACATGTGAATATAAACGTGTTAAACTCACCATGATGATTTGAAAGACCTCTTGACTGTTTGGCAGGCATCTACCCTGAAATCCCTGCAGGAACAGAACTGGATTTTTCCTCTCTAAAAGAAGAGGTAATTCAACAGACCATTGATTTTTTTCAGTTTTTCAGATTTTTTGAGTTCTAAATCAATTATTTTGGGAATCAATAAAACACTTTAAGTCCTAACAGTAAAACTGTCTCCACTAGGGGGAGTGGCTTCTTCTTTTCAACTATCTCATTCCATTCTCTGAGCTTCTGGACCAATCAGGACAGACTCTGGAGCTGGAGGGGGCGGGAGCCAGAGTTAATTTAAGAACAGAGCAGGTTTGTTTTTGTTGTGTACACTAGATGTGTACATTTTGACAGTAACACTTTGCTACATGCAAATACATTTCTTTATTTTGGCTAATATTTGAATATTTTTATATATTGTCTTGCATTTTTATGTTAATTGAGGAAATGAGTTCGCTTCAGTTTGCTTTTTCTGTTGTATTTTTCAGGTCTGCAGATTCCTGGTGTCTCTCAGTAAAGACTTTAGTTCGTATTACAACAGAGTCCATGTACTTGGGGTATGTCTCACTTTCTGTGCGTGTGTCTGTCCATCTGTCTGTACTATGTTGTGTAATGTAATTTAAACAGTTCAAATGGATTTCAGTGACATTAACCTACTACCTTTTCTTGCATTGTCACCCTTTTTCACCCATCTCTTTTTACACCCATTATCCGCTTTGTATTTTTTTTCCTCAAACCTTTCTTTACTGTCCGTGTCCCTGTCCTTCTGTCTCACTCCGTAGGAGCCGTTACCTCATCTTTTTAATCAGATGTTCTGCAGGTTGTTGTTGCTGAAGGCTTTGAGGGAACTTTACCACAGCGCCTTGGATTCTCTAAATCTGCCCCCGATTCCACAGCTATAGCTCTGAGTGAGATGTCAACACCAGTACATCTACACGAACAATCCATATTACAGAGAAACGTGCCAGAAATGTTTAAAAGTAACTAGAAATATACCTGGAAATTGCTACAGAGCTTCCATGATCATCATAAAACCCACCAAGAAGTATTAAACAATTTCCTTAATTGCACACCTAAGATTCTATAATACTTGCTTTGGTTCTCAAAGTTCCCAAATATTTCTCTTATTCTAAACCGTAGACTTTGAATGCAGCTATAAAGTACGAGTTTGAGTTAGAAATCCTCTACAGAAAACCACTTAACAACTACAACAAATGATCTTATTCTGTAATAAATACTGCACCGTCACTGTCTTTTGTTCTTATGTGGTTTCCATTATACCACAGAGCATTTTGTTTCTATAGTAACAGCTCATTTACAGGGACCTGTGTAGTGGACGTTCCACATAACCAATAAGACATGTAACAAAGAAAAAAACAGGTCCCTTAATGTGTTTTATATAATACAAAGAAAATTGATGGTGCAGTTTTCTGTATATAGATCTCTATTTCATATTTATGGAAGGAGTCTGTAGTGCCAGCGCTACAGGACAATCTTCAGGACAGAGGACACTTTGCACCTTGGGGTTTCTCTGTAACATGAAAAACTGCATGTTTTTGGTCTTAATGACTTCAAGATAAACAAAAGCCCAAGCACTGTCACTGTCTTTAAAATTTATTCCTTCATTGATTTTATTTTACCTCAGAGGTGCTGACATTACTCCTGACATTGTTTTGTACTTCTTGGTGCTTTGTCATGTCAATATGTTGTCCAGCGTATTGTGTACGAGAACTAAAGATGCAAATACACACTGTTCATCAGTCTCAGTTGTCCATTAGAAAACGTGGTTTACAAATGCTTTATATTAAGCTTTTATTAACTAACATTATTTAGTTAACATTAACCACTCATGAAGTGTTCACCAATGTTTGTTTAAATGTTAAGTGTTATAATATATAACAGGAGTATAAATACACTCCTACATCGACTGTATTTTATTCAATCCATAAGCAAAAATAAAAGCCATGTATAAATTAGCATAATATAAAATTGCAGTTCCTAAATGTTCAATATTTCCTGGTGTAAAAACTGGAACTTGCTTTTCAGAATTTGTTCTGGGTTTTTGTCACCTATCAACCTCAAAAAGTGTTAATTAAGGTCATTCTTCTGGGCTTTGTTTTACTCATTGACTTGAAGTAAGTCAGGTGTTGATTATTTGTTTTAATTGGTTTATTATTTTAAAAAACTTTTAATTTAAAAATGTTAATTACTTTGATAATGTGTTTAGGATTTATTAATGCTGAAGGTCATGGTTTGTTCATGCTAATGACTACGGTAAATAATGTTAGTTAATGAATCTTTAATGAAAAGCATCACAGAGTTTTAAACATGCATGAAATTCACACACTGTAGAGCATCATCATCATCATCATCATTAATCCCCAGTTACTTACATGCCATAGAGAACAAATTCCACTCTGCTTATAGTCTGGCTCTGTATATCTGTCCCCTACATGCTGTCGCTTTATGTGTTTGTATGCACATGTGAAGAGAGGGAAAAAAAATAAAATAATAATTTGTCAGTTTAAACGACTATATTATTAAAAAGAACAATCAACTCTGTTTTAATCAATAAATGAGTATGTGTTTGACCAGATATTCTTTTGGGTTTCTGTTATTTAATGATGCATTTGACAAGATTTGTCAGACATTAGGAGAGTTCAAGCCCTGATGATGCCAAATTCATCCAAGGCCAGGATTACAAGTGAGAAAAACTGGCTGTGTTGTCTGTGTGAGAGCGGCTGCATACCCTGTCTCTCTCTTTCCCCTGTCAGTCACAGCCTATCATGCACTATCATAATGTCATGCATGCTGATAGCAAGCAGATCGTGAATGGCACTTTCCTCCAGATGTGTTCCACCGCCCTGAGGCACAGCATAAGCAGCAATTGGAAAAGATTTTTGACTGGCTTCATGTCTCAAAAGAGATGGGCTTTCTGCTGTGATTGCAGTAATTCTCTGCCGACTGGTAAAATCCACAGAAAATACCCCTCAATTAGAAATTTCAAGACTTGGAGTAGTATTTTACACGACATATACTGTACACGGCTTGGAGTAGTATTTTACACGACACATACACGACTTGAAGTAGTATTTCAAACGACGCATTCCTTCCAGTTTAAAGTACACACAGTGATTTACCTGATGTACAAAAACCACGGGCACTCACATTGAGAAGCTTGTGAGGTAGTCCTCCTCTGAATTATGGTAGTGCTGGCTATAGAGCAGTTATTATACAGACACAGTACTTGGTTAGAAAATTGACTGTACCTAAACACTATTAGCACTGACATTACCCAGCAACATTTCTCTACATTTTAGGTTACATGCTATTGTCTGCTGTTGTCTCTGCTGCAATTTTAAGTCTAAAATGTTGCTCTAAGTTCGCTATAGTAGAACAACAGTTACAGTTTTCACATTCAGGCTTGTAACTGTGTAAAAGTGTAGTTAGATCTTTTGAACTTTACCTTCTTTGACAGATTAAATAAAAGAAACACTCTTGATAACTTGTGAGGAGGAGAGAAATTGTTATTACAACTTACCATTTACAAGACACCATAAATGCAGCATTAGCCTACCTGACCCCATCTCCCCTAGCCTTACTTAGTAACTGTCAGATGGAGACTGATGGGTGGGAACGGGGCAAGATTAGCAAAACCATGCATGATTTGGTCTCTAAAAGCTTTTCCTGCAGATGTAAAACACTCAGGCCCCAGAACATGTGGTGGGTCAACAAGAGCTAGCATGTTAACTTCAGTCAGCCTTAACAAGAATATCCTGTCATGACATCACTTTGGCTTGTGGCTGAATGGCCAGATCCTCACAGCAACCATAATCATCTGGAACATTTTACCTTCCCAGAAGACTGGAACAAAGGAGAACCTTCTGGGAAGGCAAAATGTTCCAGATGATTATGAAAGGTTGCTGTGAGGATCTGGCCATTCAGCCACAAGCCAAAGTGATGTCCTGCTTATGAGTCAGTTTAGAACATAATCTAAACTGTAAAAGAACATTTATTATTATATATATATATATATATATATATATATATATATATATATATATATATATAAATATATATATATATATATATATATATATTTCAAAAATACACAGTACACTTTTATTCAATTCAGTATAATCCTTACTGGTTCTTACTGGTCGTTTTAATATCTGGTAATGATTTTAATCAGATTTTAGATATTGCCGACAAAATGCAGAAACCGGATAATGATTATTACTGTGTTATTACTGTGCACCGGTTTATTAGACTTGTGTGTATATTATTGATTAGGCTGGAACTGAAGGTGATTAGACAACAATAATCTCTGGGATGACTAAAAAAAGGACTATTGGGAATGTTTCAGACAAAGTAACAGTGCTCACTTCCTTTTTCATCCTTCAGTAGCCTATCGAGTGGTCAAACACTTGTCGAAAACAAGTGAGAGAAGAAGTAGTTATTGTCTGCTCCAGTTATTTTCTTGCTAAAGAAAGTTTGTGTTTTTGGAATCTTTTTAAAACTTAAAAAAAAAAGCCTGCACTTTCTCCAACTTGAATATTTCTGTCTTAAACTTTTGAAAGTATCTTCAATCTGGTAAAAAGCCGTTTGTGTCTCTGCATGAAAGCTATAAATATGCCTCGAAAATACGGTGAGAGATTAGAAGACTGGAGCTGGAGGAAATGTCTCACGGTGATAAGTGCAGGGGGAAGAGAGAGATGTGAGTCAGAGGATCATCGACTTATTTCATGCCCCTCATCTGCAGACACACTGAGCTGCTCAGGTGACCGCAATAAAGAGAACACAACCTGGCAAGCAGAACTGACAACTTCCTCTGTGGGTGTTTTTGTGTGTGTGTGTGTGTGTATATGTGTGTGTATTCTGATTTCATGCCAATTTACACTGGCAAATTTCCACAGCTCCATTGCTCATTCTGGTCATGTAGCGAGTTTTTCCCCCCAGGTGTTACTGGAAGAGAAATAGCTATTGTGTGCTAGGAGAGCATGTAAAAGAAAAAATAAAATAAAATAAATCACATTATCTTTTCCTTAGCATGAGCTACTTTATCAGCCTAATTTCAAACCTATTTATTTATTTATTTATTTATTTATTTATTTATTTATTTATTTATTTATCGATTGCTGTCCTCCAGCAAAATAGAAATTCAACACCAGAAGCATTAACACATATAAAAGCATTAAATAAGTTTCAGGGTGCACTTTTCCTTTAACCAGTTTAAAACTTTCATCTTTTCCGAACGTGCATGAATCTTGATGAACCCAAATCCTTTTGGCGTCTGTTGCGATTACAAATTTTGATAAGGCAAAAATTTTGTTACCAATATTAGCCATAACATATACTAAAATGATTGAAATTCTCCTCTAAATAGATAATTGCTGTGCTTAAACTTGTGTAATATCTCACCTTGTACACCAGAGTGCAATCTTTAACCCCCTTTCACTCTCATTCATGCCGTTGTGCTTTGGGGACTGTTAACCTGTCAATCATTCCCGGAAGGCCTCCTTTGATCCGAGACAAAGGAAAAGAGAGCGAGAGAGAAATCAAGTGTAGCATGAAAGCACGAAGCAGTAGACAGTGTACACGCTGTAATCGCTACAAGCGAAACTGGCATCTTTTGTAAAGAGAAGAGGAATAGATGGAGGGAGATGAATGGGGTCAGAGATGCCCAGGAGAATGATCTGAGTCTTTGTGGTTGCCAGCCAAGGGTAGAGATGCAGAAACAGGTTTGTAGGGGGAAGCTTTCATTGTATTGATGTGGTTTTAAGTGCTGTGGACAGCACTGACAGCGTGAGAGGTAGAGAGAGAAAGGCGGGGCGATTACATGTAATGGCCACATGATGATTGTGTGTGTGGCTCACAAGGAAAGCTATTATTCAGTGCTGTAGTGACTCACTGAGATGGGTTACAGAAAGATGCATCGATGTGAGGGGTGTGTGTGTGTGTGTGTGTGTGTGTGTGTGTGTGTGTGTGTGTGTGTGTGTGTGTGTGTGTGTGTGTGTGTGTGTGTGTGTGTGTGTGTGTGTGTGTGTGTTTGGTGTTCATCTGTTCACCAGAGAAGCCAATTATACATTTTTGGCTTTCTATTTACTATCGGTTGTTTTGTGACATCTTAGGCTTCTGACAGCTTGAATCATTTATCCTCCACAGCATTATGAAACATTACCTGACAATCTCACAAAAGCATTTCCCCAATTATTTATTGTCACTAAGCAATTTATCCCCATCACGATGGCTTCCTGGTGTGAGGCGGGAATTCATTCTGGACAGAACGCCAGTTGACTCACACACTCTGTCACACAAACACATACACAAACACACACTTGACTCACACACTTTTACAGACGTTGGGGAAATTAAGTTAAGCTAATTATTGTAATGTTTTTGGAGGTGGGAGGGAACCCTGAGAAAACACAAGGACATGTGGAGAACATACTAATCTCCACACAGACATAAATCTGAGCACAGGATCAAATCAAAGAGTTCAGATCTGTGTGTTTCACTGGAGCTGGTTGATTCATAGTACTCTATACAGATTTTTTTAACACTGGGCCAACCAAATGTCTTCTATGATCATATTTCATTTCACATTCTGTATTGTTTTACTATTATCCATTTCCCCAAATTGTTATTATAGTAATTAGCATATTGGTTAATTTCCTGGATGAAATGATGACAATGCTTCTATTTGGCAACCCACTATATAAACCTGGTGTATATGGGGTTAAATAAAAAGTTTGTTTTGAAACAAACTAGTTAACCTTTAGTTAGAGTTCTACAAACAACCTCTGAAAGGAGCTCCCTGGTCGAGGGAAAAACCCTCTAATCGAACCTTTATTTTGTATGGAATATCAGAAGTTTTTTTTTTTACTCGTTTTTTGAAAGCGATTTGCATCTTATGGAATCACTGAAGTCATCATGTGTCACAGTAGGTGTGTGAAATAGATACTTCCTAAACGGTACAAAATGTTGTCGTACCCTTTAGGAACAACATTTCTCTATATTTCACTTCTACTGTTCCAGAGCTGAGTGATTGACATATTGAAGTTTAAAGTGTGAGATAAAGTGGCAGTGTGAGTGTGTGTATGACTGAGCTCACACACGATTAGATCCAAGACAAATATCCCTCAGCAGAAGGTGTGATTGAGGGAGTGTAAAGAGAGAATGAGGCTTGTGGGGGTTTGGTGGTGTTGAACAGCAATGGACAGATTTAATCAGATCAGTGCTTCATTCAACAGCTGTCACTTCCTCTACTGTCTGTGGCCAGTTTTAAAGTGAAGTGGTCATGATGCCCTACTTCCTCTAAAGGCTACAGCCTTAGCAGTGAGAATGGTAAAGTGTCCTCATCGGTATTGATCAGCAACTGTTTGGAAAGCACATGAATAGCATTTTTCAAAACCAAAGCCTATGTCTCAGTGTTGCACAATCACAGACATTCGTGAACATATAGAAGTGTCTTGATTTAGTAGTAACTTTTTCTTCAATGCCAGATACAAATCTACAGCTTTGGGCTTATTTGCCATTTCACTCATTTAAGTTGTTTTATTCTGTGACGATGTTCACATAACTAAAGATAAAGCGTACGCCCTGTCATTTGCAACATTAATAGATAGAAGGAGAATTCTTTTGGAGTAAAAATCATCAAAACTGTCATCATGGCTTAATAATTTAATGATGTTTCTGAAAACTGAGAAAATCAAATACTTTCTCAGGGAATCACCCAGAACATTTTATAAGACATGGGACCCTTTAATAGTGTATAGAGAAGAATGTACCCCTTCCTTTGTGAGAGCCCCCTCATCAATTTATTTTTATAGATTTTTTTCCCAAATATTTATTTACTTATGTATGTATGTATGTATGTATGTATGTATGTATGTATGTATGTATGTATGTATGTATGTATGTATGTATTTTTTGTATGTATTTT
The DNA here is from genome assembly GCF_022655615.1 of Tachysurus fulvidraco. Classification (NCBI taxonomy): domain Eukaryota; kingdom Metazoa; phylum Chordata; class Actinopteri; order Siluriformes; family Bagridae; genus Tachysurus; species Tachysurus fulvidraco. The sequence goes on along the minus strand of NC_062531.1, from coordinate 7,523,943 downwards.
TTATGATCGGGCATGTAGGAGGTTCAGTTGGGGTGGGAATTTGTGGGAAGAAAATGTGAAAAAAGGAATACTTTTGTATATGTCTTTTTGCCACTGAATAATTAAATAATAATAATACATTATTTTTAGATCTTTTCAAAATGAAATGCATGGTGGTTTAGTGTGTAGCATTGCTATGTTCTGGTTCTAACATGTTCTGGTTCTGGTTCATTCCTGAGCTTGGGTTACTGTCAAAACAAAATTAATCAGGTTCTCCCTAAGAACCAATGGCCCCTGGATTAAATGGGAGGGTTGTGTCAGGAAAGGCATTCGGCATAAAACCTATGCCAAAACAAAAATATGCAGATTGGCTGATCTGCTGTGGTGAACCTGAACAAAAACAACTTGATTGTCAGCTACATTTTTATCTAGGACTTGCTGGTTGCTGCAGCCATTTTTTTTTCAGGAGTAAAAAGCTTCTGGGGAGAAATGTATTCATGAATTGCTGCCTTCAAAAGCCGTCAAACTCAATTTCCCCTTTAATTTGGTCATTTCCCAACCTTTGGACATTTCAACAATGTTTTGAAATGCTCTTTGAATGAAAGTTTTTGAACACTTGAGTTTAACACAAGACCCTGTGGCTCTGCTGCAGGTGGTCCTTCTCAGAAATGCCCTGGATTTTCTCTTCTCTCTCTCATTTCTTCCACTTAACTTTGAAAAAGTGTAAACTGAAAAATTCTTATTTATGTGACATACTGTAGGGTTTAAGGTCACTTGATATTCACACTTTCAGGGAGACATCACTTACTGCCACCCACTCTCCCTTATGCTTAATAAAACTGCTTCTTTATTTTTATCTTTTATTTTGTTCAGTGTTCATGGTGACTAATAGAGGAATAAGGGTGAAACTGGAACCTAATTTCTGGTTCAATTACACAATATAATTGTTAGCCTAAGTATTAGCATGCAATCAAACCTGCATAATACTATTATTAGGCTAATTTTAGCACAACAACTAGTGGATTTTATATTCCAATGGGAGCCCATCACAGTATAGGGGGTGTATTGTAGAGCCCTGCAAAGGAGAACCTATAAACCCGCTCCCGCTGAATTTCTGACCAGGACCGCCCGTGCCCGCAAGCTGCGTGTTCCACTCCCACCCGCACCCGCAATGTTTGTGTCCACACCCGCTCACTCCTGCAGATTTTTTCTTGAGAGCTTGTGAAAATTTTGATTGTATACAAATGATCAGACTAATTATTAGTTCAGGCTAATGTCCAGAATAACAGAATAACGAGATTTGCGTTGGGTCCCGCGGATCCCGCGGGAGCGCAATCCCAATGCAGCCCTCTAGTGTATAGTTTCCATCCATTTTGTATAAAGTATGGAAACCTTTTGTACTCCATTTTGTAGAAAGTAACCTAAAATATATATGTAACTGGGATGATGTTGAATTTTAAGCTTAATCTTTTTTAAATGAAAAGTCAATAAAAGAACATCCTTAGGGACATTAACAAATTGTACAATATTAGACTATTAATTAATACTAATAATACAGTTATTGTACAATATTAATTTTATATATTTAAAATGAACTCTTGGGGGCACGGTGGCTTAGTGGTTAGCACGTTCGCCTCACACCTCCAGGGTTAGGGGTTCGATTCCCGCCACCACCTTGTGTGTGTCGAGTTTGCATGTGCTCCCCGTGCCTCGGGGGTTTCCTCCGGGTACTCCGGTTTCCTCTCCCGGTCCAAAGACATGCATGGTAAGTGGCATGGCATCTCTGGACAATTGTCCGTAGTGTGTGAGTGTGTGAGTGAATGAGAGTGTGTGTGTGCCCTGTGATGGGTTGGCACTCCGTCCAGGGTGCATCCTGCCTTGATGCCCAATGACACCTGAGGCACAGGCTCCCCGTGACCCGAGGTAGTTCGGATAAGCGGTAGAAAATGAGTGAGAGAGTGAAAATGAATTTATAAATTGGTTTATACCATGAAAAAGACCAAGAAAAGAAAATCTATTTTCTACAGGAACTTCATGAGCCATTGTACACAATATCATAATTAAACTACAGTTAAATAAACTTCAGAAACTTAGCTAGCAAAACTAGATAATGACTTTAAAAATGTGAACAGCCACATTTTTTGCTAATCCTAACCTAAATCTTTAACCCTTAAAATTGTACACAAAATAATTATTAGCCAATGCTAGCTGCCTTGTGTAAAACTTATTTACTGGCTTATAATAACTTATATAATATTTATCCTAGCATTAGCTAGCTTGTAGTAGATTGTCTATGTGGTGCTAGAACAGTAAGTTGTTGAGCTAGCTAGATGTGAAAATCAGCACATTGCTGTATTTATGTAGCCCACTAGCTTAGCTAATGTTGTTTAATAGGGAATGGCAGTAATTTCCTCTGCGCAAATAGACATGCTATAAAAAGTAGCATTTGCTTAGGTGTATGTGGGAAAAGACACAGGTTGGAGCCTGTGAAAATCTGTCATCGGGTCCTTTATGTAAATGGGTTAAATTCACACCAGAGTTTTTTTGTTACATTTAGCAGATGCTTACATTTTATACACCTGAGGGTTACTCAGTGGCCCAGCAGCAGCAATTTGGTAGACATAGGAATTGAACTCACAACCTTCCAATTAGTAGCCCAACACCTTAACCACTAGGCTACCACATCCCAGAGTTCAGTAGGATGTGGCCCAAGAATGTATTGAAGACTTGCCTACTGTGTTCTTAGTAGAGCACATTAAATAGTGATGTATTCACAGTCACTACAGGTCACGTATATTCACTGAGCACTTTATTAAAAACACTATGCTATGCTCTCAAAACAGCAATTCTTTATGTTATGCATTCCCCCAAGATGTTGGAAACGCTTGTTATTTGAGATTCTGGTCCATGTTGACATCAGAAAATTCCTGCAGATTTCTCAGCTGCACTTTCGTACTGTGAATCTCCTGTTCTGCCACATCTCAGAGGTGTACTACTGCACTGACTGGGAAGCCCACTGATGAAAATGTAACTCTTGTTAAGTTCATGAAGGTAGTTTGAGATGAGTTTGTGACAATAAATTATTGTGCTAGAAGATGAGTAAATTGTGGACATGAAGGGATGCACACGGTCACCAACAGCAACAATACTCAAATAATCTGTGACATTCAGGCAATGACTAATTAGTATTAATGAGCCTAAAGTGTGCCAAGAAAACATTCTGCATATCATTACACCATCTCCATCAACCTGGACAAAACCTGGACTGTTGACAAAAGGCAGGTTCGTCCACAAAAATCATGCTATTGGTGCTAAATTTGGACCCTACCATCTGTGTGCCTCGGCAGAAAAAGAGCTTTATCAGATCAGGCTGTTTTTCAAGTCCTCACCTGTCTAGAATTGCTGAGCCTGTGCCCACTGCAGCTTTAGCTTTATGTCCTTGGCTGGCCAATGTGAAATGTCTGGCACCTTGCACAAAACTAGAACACTTACCTATTCTTTGTGGTTGATGTAAATAATACTCAAAGCTAGTGTCCAATTTATGCATTATATTATGATAAACTGCATGGCTCTATCTATCTATCTATCTATCTATCTATCTATCTATCTATCTATCTATCTATCTATCTATCTATCTATCTATCTATCTATCTATCTATCTATCTATCTATCTATCTATCTATCTATCTAGGCAAACCAAATTCCCTCTTTGAGTTTATATTTTATACATGCTTTGATTTGGAAAAACACTAATAATATTCTTTAAGTGCAAGTTAATTTAACCTTAGAGGTGGTTCCGGTTTTGGTTTAAGCTTTAGGCTACAGATCAGAAAAACATGAGTTTAAATCCCAGCACTGCCAAGCTGCTATGGTTGAGTCCTTGAACAGTTGAGTCCTTGACCTTCAATTGCTCAGTTTTTTCCAGTCTCAGTTTTAAGCCCCTAAAAGCATCAACCATATGAGCATATGTAGTAGATTACTTTTCATTTTAATGTGCAATTTCTTTCTTTCTTTCTTTCTTTCTTTCTTTCTTTCTTTCTTTCTTTCTTTCTTTCTTTCTTTCTTTCTTTCTTTCTTTCTTTCTTTCTTTCTTTCTTTCTTTGTAAATATATTACAGTATATTTATATGTGAGCAAGTTCCCAGAGATGTCTGCCAGCATGGGCGATGCTAGCCCCTTTTTAGCTCAGCACCCCTAAAACTTGGAGTAAGTAATGTTGTTATTCTAAAGTTTTTGTTCGTATTTTACAAGGTTAAATAATGTCCAAAACATACTCCATAGTTTGTGGTTTAAAATGTACGTGTTAAGGATGAAAATGAAAACATCCCCCTTAGCAAATGGTGTCATCCTCTTGTCGTCTTCTACATCTCCTCTGTACCTGCACCGCTCAGCACCACCATCATTCAGCACCAAACACACGAAGAACCCGTGAGAACCGGTTATGTAGTGTTGTGAATAAACTAAGTTGCTCCAAAGCTGTGTCTCACACTTCTTTCCTTTTACCCAGAGTTGTTCCAATTCTGAAACCATATTGGTGAGTACTGGAGTCAGTATCCTGAATCACCACGGTACACCTATAATGTGTTTATTTTCTGACTATTTTAGTCCAGCGGGTCGGTCGCCGCCGCTGTGGAGTAGCACAGGACCTGGGTGACTCGTCCATAGTGTGTGTGTGTGTGTGTGTGGCCTGCCAGTGAGCAATGGACATACGACAGTTCTTTAAAAGAAAAAAGACAGATTCAGGTGAGAGACTATTTTTTTTTTTGGTTCTTCTGAAAAGTGTTAAGCAAGCTAAAAAAAAAAGCTGTATTTTGGAGTTGAATCAATATTAAAATGTTAAAGTTATTTTTCAATAGACATATTTTTTGTTTTTGTGTGAAAAGAGGGTGGGTGGTGGCAGTGGGGCTCATTGGGTGCTCAGCACCCCTAAAGCTCTGACCCTAGAATCGCCCCTGTCTGCCAGTAAGGCTTTGTCAGAGAATTAACATTATAATAAATCTGTAACAGAGGCACAGCTATTTCATTACATAGAGAAACTCTGTGATTAAAAGGACAATGAGCGTAAATTGAAAATAGCATCTAATCTGTAAGAATAATGTGATTTTATTCAAAATGCTTCATGGCTTTACATGTCAGTATTAGTGATATTGATTGAACAATTTACTACATGAAATTGGCAGAAAAGCAGAGAGCTTTTATATCCCATACATATGGACGCTGGACAAGCGGATAAGAGTTTGTGTATGTGTGTGTTAATTGGACTATAAGGTACTGTGTTTGTCTGAGCTGAGGAAGAAACGGGGAAGCAGTGGGATAATAAGGCTGAATATTTATATCTGGATCATGAATTCATTTCTTTCCTTGGGTCAGTAACTATCAATTTATACGTTCACTCTCTCTCACCCTTCCCACCTTCCCTCCCTCCTTCCCTGTCTCTCATTCTTCACTCTATCATTTCCTCTGTTTTTTGTTTTTCATATTCTGTGATTTGGGTCACTGGCTGACTAAAAGACAACACGGTTGGCCTATAAACAGATTCCCCCTCCCATTTCTCTTATACACAGCAATTAAACACAACACAACAATATAACTCTAATGCACATACACACATAGGCAGGACATAACTTATTCACCCTGTAGTTTAAATGTTACATTAAGATTATAGAGTATTTGTTCCAACTCTGTCTCTTTTCTGACTCATTCAAGTGTCAAATGGCAAGTGTACATAGTATATGCAGCCTAGATAAAGAACACACACATATACATGTAAATGAGACAAAAAATATCAAAGGTGACCAATTTATGTTTATATGCTTATATTAGTTCCATGTGTTCTTTACTTAAGTATAGAAAAAGTGTGTTTCCTGTGAATACACCTGCGTAACATATGGTGCTCTGTGTTGTATTATGACAATAATGTAAAATATGTTTATTTTAACATCATTAACTAACATAAAATAGAAGCATTTATATTGTATATGTATATATTGTGTATATGTCTTTTAAAAAAATCTGTTAATTTCAAACAGTTTAGCATATGTGTCATTATTATTCTGCATGACCTCAGTGAGTGTAACAGCTGTGTGTTATCGCCTAATTATTATCCTCATCAGAATATCCTGATCTGCGTAGGTGTGTATATATTCATTACCATGGGCACCCACATATAACCATGCATATGCAGAATTTTCCATGTTTCCAGCTTCTGTGTATTAATCACAATTTTTTTATTGCATAAAATTTGAATTGTTTGTGAGTGTGTATGTATGAAAGAGAGAGAGAGATCCTCCCTAAGAGGAATTCAGCAGTCCACACTGCGCAATCTGCATGTCAAAATGCAATAACGTGTGTGCCAGATAACGAACACAGAGACTTCATAATCTCATAATCCTCTAAAATCATTTATGACATCATTCCACTTTCAGCAACACACAAGCTCAAACAAAGACAAGGAGACGCTGACGTATCCTATTATCAATCACTTTTTAATTCTGTAATTTCTCTTCTTTTTTATTTTAGATTTTAGTGTATTATGTCAGATTTGATCAAAGTAACCAGGTTTCATGCAAAATGTTTCTTCATATGAGCAAGAGCAGTGTGGCCAGATTTATTTTGAACAGGACCATTAACCTCTAATTTAATGTAGATTTTTTTTTATAAATTTGCAATCCAATCAAACAATCATGCATAATGTCAATGTTCATATTTAACATTAGAATGGGGAAAATGTGATGACAGTAAGGCTATGATAACTCAGGTGATCACTCTTTACATCCATGGAGAGTTGAAAAGTATTTCAGAATGTACACTATGTTGATCCTTGAGGCATATAAGTTATAGCAGCAGAAGATCACATCGGGGTACCACTAAGAACAGGAATCCGAGGCTGCAGTGGCACAGATTTTCTGAAAAGTTTTTTTCTCATCTTAAAATGACAGAAACTTCCTATTTTAATAACTGCAAGAATGTGCAGGTGTTCCTACTAAAGTGGACATTGGATAAAGTGACACCATGAATGTACTGCACTGTAAAATCACATTAACTTCTCAATTTATGGATACAAAGCTGTCAATTTGTAATCTTAAGTATTTTATGACTGTTTCACTGTTTCATTGACTTTATGACATTGTTTCACTTTCTGATTTGAACAATCAGTTTATAAATATACAGTAACATTCGGCCACCAAAATAATTTGTTCTTTTTTCAAAATGGCCATAGGCACCAGGCTATTCTTGTTTGTTGTATAAGAACATTATAACCCTAAACAAAGTGTCATGTCAAGAGTAGTGAAGGACTGAAATCTATGAAAAAACATTTTTTTCAGCTTGCTCTAATTACTTCCTGGTACACTGTGATAACAGTCCCTCAGAGGTCTTGGGCGCGACGGCCAGCTGCTTCCATATGCCGTGTGTAAAGCAGGGATAGCCTGAGGACAGCGGGAAAGAGGTGTGTGTGTGTGTGTGTGTGTGTGTGTGTGAGAGAGAGAGAGAGAGAGAGAGAGAGAGAGAGAGAGAGAGAGAGAGAGAGAGAGAGAGAGAGAGAGAGAGAGAGAGAGAGAGAGAGAGAGAGAGAGAGAGAGAGAGAGAGAGAGAGAGAGAGAGAGAGCAATCAGTGAGTTGTGTGCAGTGTGCGCATGTATAGCAATGGGCACCCTATTGGCAATGGACAAGATCATCCATCAGTCATGTCCCGCCTGCACACAGCATGGGTGAATATGCATTACCGCCCAGTCACACCACACACGCGCCAGCACGCGGCCACCTGCTACAGACCAGCGGGGTGGGATACAAGGGATGGGTCTGATGGGTGGAGCCACTTGAAGTGCTGAGCTGGCTGAGCTTCGCTGCAGGGAGCACGCTGCAAGAGCACAAAGCATGTGATGATAATGAGCAACAGAGGGGTGCGAGCAACAAAAAAAGACCTGTGAGCCTCCACTACCCCCTCCCCAATCCCCCCTTCTCTCTCTCTCTCTCTCTCTCTCTCTCTCTCTCTCTCTCTCTCACACACACACACACAATGTTATAAGAATAAGCAACTCTCGTCTTTACCGTTCCCATGGTAACTTCAGCTATAGAATGGAGTTGAGGCCTTGTGACCAGGTGTGTGTGTGTCTGAGAGAGAGAAGGAGAGCTAGATGTGCACTTTATGCTCCACGAGGCATGATGAGTAGGTTGGAGTTTCCGGGGTTACTACTCAGCCCATTAGGTCAGCCCCAATCCCAACAATTTTGCCAAAGGAGTGAACAATGTGTGATCCAATAACAGATGTGTAAATGGCATCTAAACAATGACAGTTCCTGTAAAAAGTGACAGTGTTTAACCAGTGGAATAAGATATCACATTACTAGAAAGCCAGACATACGGTGGAATTTGAACATTTAGCATAATGATGATAAAGAAGAATACAATTTAAATGTTGTGTCTCATATTATAAGGCATCACAAATAATCTATGTATTCCCCATGTATTGTGTTAGAGAAGCCACTAAAATGGATCGGAAACATCTACATTTCTTGCATTCATTAAGGATGCCAGGATCTATGAATATGCATGAATAATCCGTTTTGAAACGCCCTCGGAACATGACACAAAAAAAGAAGCTAAGCCAAAACTCTCATTTAAGTGCGCTAGGATCTTCAAGTGAAAGCTCTTAAACAGACGGGAACTGTCCTTGGTCCTGAAACTAGGTAGAAATCTGTAGATAATAGGGAGATTTACAGGTCCAATCCTAATCCCGCAACTCTGAACTAGATCATTACAGTTAACTGATTGTTACTCTGGATTTGTGTTAAATCTCGAATGAAATGCTACTGTAGCGTTCTGAATTTTAAGATATTTCAAACATTGAGTTCAAGGAACTCAGTAATATGAGCTGAAGGGAGTAAAGCGAACTGGGACTGCATGAATTTGTAGTTTTGGAGGATACTTTTTTACTTGAAGTGGAAGTGATTGTGCGTTTCATCTAATCTCACAAGCAGTTTGATCAGCTTTGTGCAGAAAAAGAGAGGCTTTATTGCGGATGCGCTTTTAAGGGAATCCTTCTTCCTCTCTTACCTAACGTGATTTAGACAGCCAAGACCGTATGATATAATACCATTAACGCAACAAGAGAGCAATCTCCACACAGATAGAGACAGACTGTAAGATGATAGCTCGACATGAGGCCTACTTAATGCAGATTTTTTTTCTTAGACATCGCGAGTACACTGAGACATGGAGCCCAAAGCAGCCGTCAGTTCAGTTCAGCTCAGACGAGACAGCATGAGAACCGTGGGCGAGGAGGCGGCTTATATTTCTGTGTGTGTGTGTGTGTGTGTGTGTGTGTGTGTGTGTGTGTGTGTGTGTGTGTGTGTGTGTGTGTGTGTGTGTGTGTGTGTGTGTGTGTTTACTTGATATAATTGAGCCGTATGCATTTTTCACCCTTCGTGGAAATGTTCCAGCTGTGGTACAGGCAGCCAAACTGCAGGACACACGGTGTTTACCCCTTCTTCTTTCTGTTATTATTGTTATTTAAGGACTTACATAAAATGTATAGTCATTTAGCGAAATTGTGTGTCTTAATTCTCAATGGATTGAAATAGGATGATTACCCTGAAAATGTCCTCTGGCCAATGCATGACGTCACAGGTGGACACCGGCTGACCACAGAATCACAAAGAAAGGAAACCATCCTGCTATATGCTTCACTTCTAAATTAAGGGAGAAGTCTACTGATTAATTATATAATTGTAATAAATATTACACATATATAGATACAGTATGTATACTATACATTTTTAGTCCACCATTTAAGCTTTCACTTTCTTAACCTTAAGTTTTAATGCTATTGCTTCAAATTATAATGCTTTTAAGATTTCTGTGTTTCATTTTAAAATTTGATGTATTTCCATTTACATGGTTCTCCAGTCTAGGTTATGGCGGCTGGAGAAACGGTCCTGCGCAGACTCCAAAGGGCTATTCTCAGAGAGAGAGAGAGAGAGAGAGAGAGAGAGAGAGAGAGAGAGAGAGAGAGAGAGAGAGAGAGAGAGAGAGAGAGAGAGAGAGAGAGAGAGAGAGAGAGAGAGAACGCGTAAGATACAGAGGAAAAGAGAAAGGAAGAGGAGGAGAAGGAGGAGGAGGAGGAGAAGGAGGAGAACGAAGGGAGCGAGAGGGGGTGGAATTATAGTAGCACCGGTTCCTGTGAGCCATGTTGGATGTGTGCAAGTAGGAAAGATGCTGCGCCCGTGCTGCTACTAGCGCGAGCTCTACCCGACACCGAGAGTAGATGCGAGCTTCTCGGGGGCTTCGAGAGCGCAGACCGTGGGAGCACGGCGGAAGGAGTCGGGCAGTGTCAGAGGACCTGGCGTCGGAAGAAAGAGAGCGCGAGAGAGGTAGAGGGAGAGAGATTGAGAGGCACCGAGAAGGGAGAGAGGGAGAAAGGGGGAGAAAAGGATCTCGCCACACTAATGGCTGCACTGCTGCTGGGCTTTAGCTCGCCGTCGTCACTCCTGCTGCACCTTCTGCTCTGCTCTTTGTTCGCCGTTGTCCCGGGGAGAGCAGCCACGCCACGCCGCCACCACCCGGCCCCCGGAGACGCGCGGACTCTAGCTGAGAGCGACACGGTGATCCGCCCCGTATGGAGAGCAGCGTGGCTCGGATCCAGTCAAGAATTTACGATTTCACGGACCAGAGCAGCAGGAGTCCCCGTGATCTCGTCGCCGCTGGATTACAATGCATCAGAACCAACGCCTCGGACTGGACGCTGTCATCACCGGCTACCCGGTTGTGTGCAGAAGGGCGTTGTTTCCCCGTTTCTCGCTCCCTTGCTTCAGATTGGAAAAAAGAGATCTGTGCAAAGGACTAGAGCATGCTCGTGTTTGTGCCGTCTCGATTGCGGGTGGGTCACTGTACAGCGTGAGCACCAGGGACAGGGCTGTATCGATGCCCGTTCCGGTTTGGATAAGAGCGCAGGAGGTTGGAGAACCGGGCCGGAGCGCAGCTCGTTGCCCTCAAAACGGGAGTTTAGGGATGCCAAGAGGTGGGCTCGGCCACCATCAACGGACAATTCAAATTCTAATAAGACTGGCAGTGTTTCGGACGCCAATAAAAGGGACAAAAGGATAACGATCAGTCCCTCCCGGGGCCTCCTCAATGCTATCGATCCCACGACACAGGGCTGGAAAGGGTGTTTTCATGGTGTTACTGGTGATAGCATTAAATCTCGCGCGCAGCACCTTTCAGGACCATCAGACATCTGCCTGAACTCATGCCGGGTTACAGGAGTCACTGTCGCTCCCGTAGCTTCCTGTAAAACATTCTTAAATGGATACGGGCACGGAGCCAGTCACAATCTGGCGCGCAAGCAATGGAGTAGCAGAGAACGCAACATCGCCCCTTTTACAGGCATTATTTTACCGTTTTATTTGTCATGCAAAAATATCACGGTAATGGACACCCCTGATCTGAATGCAAAGCTTAGAGATGAGAGAGGAAAATATAAACAGAAGTATCCACAAAGTCAAGGTAAGGCTCGCAAAGCCGGTTCAATTTCTGACAGGAGTCACATGTCACAATGTGTCTTCTACTTTACTGGAAACCCTTTTCTCCTAACTGAAAAACAAACTAATTATCCATCGATATCTAAAGCAATCTCTACTTTGTTTGACTCGGAAAGCAAAAACATCTCTGACTCACAAGTTAAATGTAGCGATTGTGTTACTCACATAATGCCGCACTCCCAGCTCTCGGCTCAGATGAACTTGACTGAGACATCCTGTGACTTACATACTCACACTGGGACTTGGAACAGTGACAAAAATGGCACAGAGGGTGAGTCAGCTCTAGATGTTAAGTTAAAGTTTGTTCAAAGTTTGTTCTTGTGGAACTATAACAGTAACAACAACAACAACAACAACAACAACAACAACAACAACAACAAACAGCAGAATGACTATCAAAACAACATCTCTAGTGAAAATAGTATAAATGAAAAAAAAATTGTTCAAAGGAATAACAAAATGGACAGCAACATTTCAGCGCATGTGTTAACAGCGCATGTGCCATGTTCTCAAGCTCACCTGGATTCTGTCCCGATGGAGAGTCCACACCCGGCATGCGCTGACAGCACCACCAGCAACAGCTTAGATACCAACAGGGGAGCCGCACAAACGCAATTAAAATCCGGTAAAGGGCTGCCATTACAAGCTGAGGCTGTCAGTCAGCATGTGAAGCAGGTTGGGGTCTCAGGGGAGAGGAGGAAGGGAGAGATGGCAGGAGAGGTGAGGGAGGAGGAAGTGGAGGATAGCAGGGGGAAGGGTTACAGGCAGTATGGAAAAGGAGAAAGCAAGGAAAGTGGAGGGTGGGTGAATGCAGATAGCACAAAGAAAGATGAGTCTGAAGGAGATAGAAATTTACAGGGAGAGGGAGGAAGAGATCAAGTCTCACAGACAGTAAGAGAGACAGTTAGAGAAGATGAGAACAAAAACTGGCAGCAATTCAAGGAAAACAAGGCAGAAAAAGATGAGTCAAAAAACAACCGAGACTTGGTAGAAACCACTCCAGTAGAGGTTACAACTGAAACAAAACAAACAGACAAAGAATGTAACAAGAAAAAAGTCATGAACGATTATGAGTACTACAAAGAAAAAATAGGTGAGCAACCAGGTGCCCTTCCTGTCGGACGCTCACGTAGAGCTGCTAATCGACACCCCCATTTCCCTCAGTATAATTATCAGATTCAGGTGGCAGAAAACCAGCCTCCTAGTACCTCTGTTATATCAATGGTAGCAGAGGATCCAGATCCTGGAGAGGCAGGACGGCTCAGCTACAGCATCGCAGCTTTAATGAACAGCAGATCCATGGACTACTTTCAAATTGATCCTATGACTGGACTTATCACCACCACACATGTACTGGATAGAGAGCACATGGACTTGCATTACTTCAGAGTGACTGCTACAGATCATGGTTCACCACGTTTGTCTGGAACAACAATGGTAGCTATTGCTGTTTCTGACCGGAATGACCACTCTCCAATTTTTGAACAGACAGAATACCGTGAAACAATCAGAGAGAATGTGGAAGAGGGTTATCCAATCTTGCAGCTACGTGCTACTGATCTCGACTCCCAGGCAAATGCTAACATTCGTTACCGGTTTATTGGGGAAAGTGCACCTGTTGCACGTTCTGCATTTGAAATTGATCCACGGTCAGGTTTGATCACAACTCGAGGTATTGTTGACCGAGAGATAAACGAACGCTATATGTTACAGGTAGAGGCCAACGATCAAGGCCGAGAGCCAGGTCCACGTTCTGCTACCGTTAATGTTCACATTACAGTTTTGGATGAAAACGACAATGTTCCACAATTCAGTCAGAAACGTTACATAGTGGCAGTTCGAGAAGACGTGCGGCCACATTCAGAAATCTTGCGTGTCAGTGCTTCCGATGAAGATAAAGACGGAAATGCTGCTGTGCACTACAACATTATCAGTGGGAACAGCCGGGGGCAGTTTGCAATTGATAGTGTTACTGGAGAAATACAAGTAGTAGCACCACTGGACTTTGAGACAGAACGTGAATATACTTTACGACTACGTGCTCAAGATAATGGCCGGCCACCTCTTTCTAACAGCACTGGAATTGTTAGTGTCCAAGTGACTGATGTGAATGATAATCCACCAATTTTTGTATCTACACCATTCCAAGCTACAGTGCTGGAGAGTGCCCCGATTGGCCACTCTGTCCTGCATATTCAAGCCATTGACACTGATAATGGTGATAACGCACGGCTAGAGTACAGACTAACAGGAACTGGCACAGACACTCCTTTTGTTATTAATGCTGCTACAGGCTGGGTCACAGTGAGCTCAGCGCTTGACCGGGAATTGGTAGAGCACTATTTCTTTGGTGTTGAGGCCAGGGATTATGGAGCACCACCACTTTCTGCCACAGCTAGTGTCACTATCACTGTGATGGATGTTAACGATAATCGCCCCGAGTTCCTTCAGAAAGAGTACTATGTTCGACTAAATGAGGATGCTTCAGTCGGAACGAGTGTCGTTAGCGTAACAGCAGTTGACCGTGATGTCAACAGTGCAGTCACCTACCAGATTACTGGTGGAAACACTCGCAACCGTTTTGCTATTAGCACAGCTGGAGGATCTGGACTTTTAACACTGGCATTGCCACTTGACTACAAACAGGAGCGGCGTTATGTGCTAACAGTCACTGCCTCTGACAGAACCCTACATGATACCTGTCAGGTACACGTGAACATCACAGATGCAAACACACACCGTCCAGTGTTTCAGAGTGCTCACTACTCTGTGAGTGTAAATGAAGATAGACCTCCAGGTAGCACTGTGGTGGTAATAAGTGCCACAGATGATGATGTTGGCGAGAACGCCCGGATCATATACTTCCTCGAAGACAACATTCCACAGTTCCGAATTGATCCTGCAACAGGTGCAATCACATTACAAGCTGAGCTGGACTATGAAGACCAAATGACTTACACTCTTGCCATTACAGCTCGTGACAATGGAATACCACAAAAATCTGACACAACCTATGTAGAAGTCAATGTGAATGACGTGAATGACAATGCGCCACAGTTCCTCAGCCCACATTACCAGGGTGGAGTCAGTGAAGATGCTCCACCTTTTACAAGTGTCCTACAGATCTCTGCCACCGACCGTGATGCTCATGCTAATGGACGTGTGCAGTATACTTTCCAAAATGGGGAAGATGGTGATGGTGATTTCACCATTGAGCCGACTTCTGGAACAGTTCGCACCGTGCGGCGACTTGATCGAGAAAGTGTGCCATTCTATGAACTCACAGCCTTTGCAGTGGATCGTGGAGTTCCACCTCAACGCACACCTGTCCGTATCCAGGTCAGTGTTATGGATGTTAATGACAATGCTCCTGTCTTCCCTGCTGATGACTTTGAGGTGCGGGTGAAAGAGAACAGTGCAGTCGGGTCAGTCGTAGCTCAGATTACAGCCACAGATCCAGACGAAGGCCCTAATGCCCAGATTATGTATCAAATTGTTGAAGGTAACATTCCTGAAATCTTCCAGATGGACATTTTTTCAGGAGAGCTCACATCTCTGATTGACTTGGATTATGAGACACGGAACGAGTATGTCATTGTTGTGCAAGCCACATCAGCACCTCTGGTAAGCCGGGCCACGGTGCGAATCCGACTTATTGACCAAAACGACAATAGCCCAGAAATGAAGAACTTTCAGATTATATTCAACAACTTTGTGTCAAATCGTTCCAACACTTTCCCAAGCGGAGTTATAGGGCGTGTTCCAGCCCATGACCCAGATGTAACTGATCGCCTCTACTACACCATTGAACATGGTAACGAGCTTCACCTGCTTTTACTCAACCGCACAAGTGGAGAAATCCAACTCAGCAGTGAACTGGACAACAATCGCCCACTGGTCGCGCACATGCTCATCACTGTCACTGGTAAGTCAGGGACAGAGGGAAGGGGGATGGGAGTAAGAATTGTGTTGCTTTTAGGAGAAAGGAAAAAGAATAAGTGAAGCAAGGGAATGAAGATAGAGCCGAATCAGGTTAAAATGCTTTGCATAACCGTTCTCTTCTGTGTAACTGCCTTGTAGGACATTTGTGAAACTGACTTGGTCAGTGTCAGAGAGAGAGAGAGAGAGAGAGAGAGAGAGAGAGAGAGAGAGAGAGAGAGAGAGAGAGAGAGAGAGAGAGAGAGAGAGAGGTCAAATTACAAAGAGAGATAAAAGAAAGAATCCTTTAGAGAAATCTGACTCTTGATTGACATCATACAAGCATTTTCAGATCGTTGTAAATTGAATTATGTGCTAATGGTGGCTTCCTGGTATCAGAAGGTAACAATAGACAATAATGGTGGGTAAGTGCGATAAGCATTGGCTGTAATGACAATGTTGGTCTCATTGTAGCATGGCTTAAAAGCGATATGATGGTGTTGACACGTTGAGACTATAGGGTTACTTGGTCTTAATACTGTATGTTGATGTTTGTACTGGCATTAGAAAAACAGGATTTGGGAATAGCAACATATTTCACAGCAATATTTTCAAGCTTAATTAATTTGGATGGCCTGCAGCATTAATATCTTTGTTCTTGGGGTTCTCCATATGGGGGGATGACATAAATGTGTGTGTGTGTGTGTGTGTGTGTGTGTGTGTGTGTGTGTGTGTGTGTGTGTGTGTGTGTGTGTGTGTGTGTGTGTGTGACTGAAGCTGCAGTCAATTAGAGCCAACTCAATTAGATTTTGGCAAGCATTCTGCCTTTACCTGTCAGACTCTCCTCTCCTATGAAGCCTACTTTCACTCTGTCCTCCATTCACTTATCTTTTTTCTTCTCTTATACACCCACTGCTCTCTGTCAGTGTTTTTCACCTCTCTTCTTTTTGACTGAAGAGATGGATGTAATTTTATTAGGGGGAATGACCTAATAGCACTCTCTCTCGGTGTGTACCGAGCATGAGTGACAGGAAAAAGAACAACAAGTGGGATCTGGTATTTTTGAATGAATGAAAGGACATGTTTATTCCCAAATTTTTTTCACACTAGCCTGTGGAGGGTAACAAGGCCTCTGTGAAATTTGACACAATTTCCTTTCACAAGGGATGCAGTGAAAAACTATTGAAGTTGTATTGTAGGCTTTTACACACTCATTTATTTATTTATCTCAGAAAAATAGCAGGATGAGTTCTTAATAGAATATGCCAAAATTTAAGCTTATACAAATTACCCATATGTAATTAATCATTTAAGACATGGTTGCTTTAAATCATCATCTACACAGCTTCACTTCACTGCTGTTCTGGGCACAAGTCATTTTTAGAAAATTATACTGAGAAGACAAATTGATTTTATAAGAAAAGCAGACTTATTTCAATTATTGCCGGTCTACTTATTTTTGCCTTCCTCTGTATGATCCACATAATAATGTATGACTCATGATATGATATGATTATGTTCATACTGTTCTGTCACTTCCTGCTCCTCTCATGGTTTTCTAAATAGGCCTTTTTCATTTGGGAAATTGATAAAAACAAATTTAACAGCAGCTCTGACGGTTCCAGTCACAGGGTTTGTTTTAATGCACTTGATCCAAGAAGTTATTTCTATAGCACTAACTTACACAGGGACGTAAAATGATGAAATGGTGGATGATACACATGTACAGTTTAAAAAAATTTGTGTGATCATTGACATGGTGTTTTAATTTTAAGATATTGTTGCTGCTGAAAGATTAATTAAAGTTGCTATAACATAAGTGATAACAGGAACTAATTTGTGCAAAATTTAATGTAACTAAACAGCTAGAGAGTATGGCATGTTAGTTAATAATAAAAATAATTAAAATAAATAAATATAGCAGAAGTAAAGACAGAAGTGCGATATGCACTTAAATACTTTCCAGTAGAATGACCATGTCTGTGTTGTTCAGTTCGAGTGTGTGCTCTTTTCTATTTGTACCGTAAATGTAACTTAATGCTGTCGTAAAGCAAAACAGATTAGTCTCTCTTTCTCTCTCTCTCTCTCTCTCTCTCTCTCTCTCTCTCTCTCTCTCTCTCTCTCTCTCTCTCTCTCTCTCTCTCTCTTTAGAGTTGATTGGTTTCACTCAACACTTTACAATAATTGGTACTGCTGTTATATCGCAATGTAGTATTGAATGCTGGGTGTGTTGCTACAATACACTGTAGATACATGTATATGCAAATATATTCCGTTCTTCCAATTACTTTAAATTCAGTTCAGTTCAGAAGTTAAAGTAAGTTTCATTTGACTTTTGTTTCAGAGCATTTAAGTAAACATTTTCACTTCTGAGATTTTTTTTTTTACTTTATGATCAAGTCAGCAACAGTAAGCAAAGGAAAAATGTTCCCTTGAGACAGCATGAGTCATAAAAATCGAACATAGCCAGACTCATATGAGAAACTCATCCTCCTCTGGGCAACACTGGAGAGTAATATTTTAATGTTAGCTTCATGATGAATTGCAGTAAGGCAGTATGCGGGTCATATAGCAGAAAGGCACATAGCAGTGAGGATGTTAAAACCACACAAGTCTCTGGGAAGTATGAGTCTCTGGGGAGAAAATGTCCTACAGCTGGAAGGTACATTTTATGTACAAATGACTCCTATTATAAAGAAGCCTTATGAAGCCTAGCATAAGGATCATGGGTTAGTAGCTTTCTTATGTTCCTCCTCCACCCTTCCTCCAATTATTATGTTATTGTATTTAAGTCTGTTTTTTTAGGTACAGTAGGTACCACAACGTGCCAAAACATACAGCTAAACATGTGGATATGATGTTTTGTTAGATATGATGATATGATGCCATAATATCATAGATCATGTATAGTCTTCGCTAGTGTAGTTCTCTGTGTGGTGTCAGTCACAAGACAACCACAGAGCCACTGAAGGACCCTCAAGCAAAGCTTCTTAAAACTCACTTGCTCAGATGTCCACTTGGATTGTACACTATACAGCCAAAAGTATGTGGACACCTAACCATCACATTCATGAAGGAAACTTCCCCAAACTGTTACCACAATGTTCGAAGCACAGAATGGTCTTTGTAGGCTGTCATTGTAGGCATTAAGATTATATTTTACTGGATCAAAAATCCAAACATTGGCCAGTATGACAATGTCCCTGTGCACAAAGCAAGATCCATGAAGACATGTCTTGCCAATTGAAATCCTACAACATGCCAGACCTCCTCACCCGACATCAGTGACTGAACTCAGTAATGCTCTTTCTGGCTGAGTGAGCAGAAATCCCCACAGCCATGCTTCAAAAGGTAATGCAACACTTCCCAGAAGAGTGGAGGTTATTATAACAGCAAAGGAGGCCAAATCTGGGCTGGGATGTTGGGATGTTCATAAAGCACATATGGATGTGTTAGCTAGGTGTACAAAACATTTTTCATATAGTGTGGTCCATATGTAAAGGTTGTGGTTCTTTATGACAAAAGCATCTGTCTAATACTGGACATTGCTCCAGATCTTACACTTACAGTACACTGTGTGTGTGTGTGTGTGTGTGTGTGTGTGTGTGTGTGTGTGTGTGTGTGTGTGTGTGTGTGTGTGTGTGTGTGTGTGTGTGTGTGATTATGCAGAATCTACAGGCTTAGTTGATATCTTTTTTCTGGGTTATACTTTTTTGTCTTGTTGTCATTTCTCTGTGTTTAAATTGTAGTGACAGGCGCCCTTTCTCTCCTCTGTATTACCCAATGTGTGTGTGTGTGTGTGTGTGTGTGTGTGTGTGTGTGTGTGTGTGTGTGTGTGTGTGTGTGTGTGTGTGTGTGTGTGTGTGTGTGTGTGTGTGTTCACACACTGTGACCCATCAATTCAAATATTTTTCTACCCTGGGAAAATAAAGCCTACAAAAATAGAGCACACATATCCAAACACTCAGACACACATTTATTTCCTCCCAGCAGTATAAAGAGTCTAAAATAAACTTTACATTAGTGTAAAAGAGTTTGGCAGTTTATTAAATATTAATCACTGTTAGAGTGCAAGAGAGAGGGAGGTAGAGACTTAGCAAGAGTGAGATAGCAAGACAAAAGACAGAAAAGTAAATGAAAAAGAGATTGGCTAAGAAACAGAAGCACTTATGTAAGAAATCCATACAGTATACTGTATATCAGAGAGCCATACATTAGAAGCAGCTTCATATGCTCAGCACATATTGCTTCAGCAGTAACAGGATGATACTGGAGTTACAGTATAATGTGTGTAAAATAAGGGTGTGAAAACGTTCAGACTCCGTCTCAGATGTAAATAAGTGTAAGTAGTGTATTAATCCACAGTAACAAACACAGGCAGAAATGATCTGCTTTATGTCCAATGATGACATGAAGGAGGATTTGGTATATATCCTGGAAACAGAGACACACACGCACATTATTATATTGTAATAGGATGTGTTACGTATTAGGCCTATTAGTCTGTAATCAGGAAAATTTGCAGATTTAATCTCCATGTCTAATATATTTATGGTATTATACGATTAGCAGTATTAAAAGTATTAATTGTTCATATGAGGCAGGTTTTATGCAAACGACAGTGTAAAGCAGGAGAAATTGTTTTACTGTGTGTGTGTGTGTGTGTGTGTGTGTGTGTGTGTGTGAGCAAGAGGTCAACATGGAGTCAGTCCCCATAATCCTGTAATAAAACCAGCTGCCATGTCTCCCCTCCCCCACAGCACACACCCTCTATCTCTTTTCTGCTTTCTTCTCCTTCATACTGTTCTTTCAATCTAGCCTTTCCTTTCATTTCTATCATTTTGTTTTCCTCCACACTGCTGCGATTACTCTATTCACTCTATCTCTGTGTGGTTCCATTAAATGTTAGATGTAGTTAGGAAAGGAGAAATCTAGTGACATTACAATGCATTTCACGTTTATTTCCAACATTTTCCCCTGTCTAAATCCTTCAGTGGAATTAAAAGTGTTCTTTATCACACAGAAAGCAAACTAAATAGGCTTTGAATCGCTAATTGCTCTCCACATGAATACTGTGTTGTGCTGAGGTTTTGGATCTTTGGTTAATTTGGCTTGAAAGGAAAACGCAAGTGTTCTCAATGTCTCTATGCACTGCATCTGTAGACTATGTGTTATTGCTACTGAGATGTATTTCAACACATTTCTCTGTACTAAAAAAAAACTATAGAAGACATAGAGACTTGAGACTCACTTATAATGGATGCCAAAGTGCAATTATTGGTTTCTGTGAATAAGCGCTTCATATGCATTACTTTATAATGGGGATTATGGTAACTTATGCTCTTAGAAAAAAAGGTTTCCATTTAGTAACTTAAATGGTTCTTCTGGTTTGTCCTGAATGGACCCTTGTAGATTCCATGTAAAGTCCTACAACACCATCTGTCATGGAAGGAAAGTGTACTTATATGTTTATTTGTCTACATGTCAAAGCCAATCATGGAAACCAATCATACAGATTTATGTTTTTTCTTTTAATGGTTAAAAAAATATACAAAAAAATCTATCTATCTATCTATCTATCTATCTATCTATCTATCTATCTATCTATCTATCTATCTATCTATCTATCTATCTATCTATCTATCTATCTATCTATCTATCTATCTATCTATCTATCTATCTATCTACACTGTTCTCCACCAAAGTCTTAATGAAAACATTTTAATACAATGTTTGGAAAAAAAAAAAAGATTAATGTAGTTTAACAGTTGACTTTAGACTTTTATTAAAAGCGAGTTTCAACCAAAGAGGTTTTTTGATCTTTTCTCTGAACTGGAAAATTTGTCAGAATCGTTGACTGAGATCATGTCATATTCATAAAACAGTCATATTTTATGAATATGCAGAATATAGTTATGATGAGGATAAAAGATAAAATACACCTGTGTATTTGTATCTGTGGAATTGTTTTAATATTTTATTTAATACAGAAACCATTAATGGATTAAAAATGAGTTTTGGGTGACTAAATCGAAAGAGGAGTGTATCAGGAGTGTATTTTATAGGGGATTACTTATCAGAAGATTGACATTGATTTTGATGTGGTTTTTTTTGCTCTCTACCCCTACCTCTCATCTCAGATGGTGTTCACAGCATCAGTGCTCAGTGTGAGCTGAGGGTCCTGATCATCACTGAGGACATGTTAAGCAGCAGTGTAACGGTGAGACTACAAAATATGTCCCAGGAGCAGTTCCTGTCTCCACTGCTCGCCGACTTCCTGGAAGGTGTGTCATCTGTGCTGTCAGTCGCTGCTGCGGATGTGTTTGTTTTCAATGTACAGCCGGATGCTGAAGCGGAGCGAGTGTTGAATGTCAGCTTTTCAGCAGCGTTGCCAGGAGGACAGTTCTTCCCTTCAGATGCGCTGGAGGAGCAGCTCTACCTTAACAGACCAAGACTAAATATGCTCACACAAATGCAGGTAACTGAACCAATTCATATATATATATATATATATATATATATATATATATATATATATATATATATATATATATATAAATCACAGAGATATACGTAAGGATTTGATTTAAGAATATCACAGGATGTTCTATTATAGAGCCAGGTTGGTCTGATGATTATTTGTTAAGTGTTTTATTTCTTTATTTTATACCTCTGTATTTTGTCAATAATTACAAGTTTTTACCTATTGCAGAAAGATCTATCACTCTTTTGAACCATTTCTGTAAATAAGCTGTTAACTAAACCTCTGATTTGAGCTGGCTCTATTCTCTGAGCTGTATTATAGAAAATGCTGAGGTATATTACAAATGAATTGATGCCTTGTGAGATTTACTGAAAGATTCAATGTAAACGTAGATAAGAAACTAGTGAAAGGGCAAAAACTGTCTACCAAATATGCTGTATTAAAATAACATATTAATTATTCTTTGAGGACTTAGCTAACTTTCTTTTGGTGCACTGCACTCAAAGAAAGTTTCATTCACAGTAAATACCCCAGAATACTTTTATCTATTCTTACATATTGCTTAGCAACACAGCCCTTATTAGCATCAATCCCAGTATAAGTACTGTTAGATCATTTTCTTAGCACAACAATACTTGCATGCTTATCTAACTCAGTTAGCAATAATACTTTTACCATTTACATTCTCTGAAACACTTGTATATTAACCATTAGTACATCTCTATTACCTGAAAAGGTTTTACACTTAAAGCTAATTAAAGGTATTATAGTCCTTAGATACAGATGTGTTTATAAATCATTTTTAAAGGTATATTATTAAGGTTCATGCTAGAACTAAGAAAGGTGAAAAAATGACAAAACTACAGAACTATTTCAGTTGCTTGCTTTTTCTCATCTACCTTCTCAATGCCAAATACAACTCCTTTAATAATTTACAGCCTTGAATATAAATTAAAATATTTTTTACATTACAAAATGTACAATAATTGTGCAATAATCACAATTAACTATCTAGACACATAAATCCAGAGAAATTAACTTGGGACCAAATCGTACAACACCAAAAGCAATATTTTTATCTTACACAAACACACATGTACACTCTCTTTAACTCCTGTGTTGCTATCTGCAGGTGCTGCCGTTTGATGATAACGTGTGTTTGCGTGAGCCGTGTCAGAACTACATGAAGTGCATCAGCGTCCTGCGCTTCAATAGCTCCGCCCCTTTTATCTCCTCACCCTCGATGCTGTTTCGGCCCATCCACCCTATCGCAGGCCTGCGCTGTCGCTGTCCCCCTGGCTTCACAGGGGATTACTGCGAGATCGAGATTAATATGTGTTACTCGAATCCTTGCCTGAACGGAGGAGTGTGTGCACGCAGGGAAGGAGGATACACCTGCATCTGTAGAGAGAATTATACAGGTGAGTGTGCGTGTGAGGATTTTCTCTTTTTTGGGGTTGTGCGTATGCTTCAGGGCTTTCGTGTTCGTTAGTTAGTGCAGTCAGAAGGCGTGTAGCAGTTCTAAATGAGATGCAGTACAGCAGGGGCTGATGCACAGCTTCTGAGAGATACAGGATGAAGAGAGGCGATGATAATGAGGGAAGGAGAAAGCTGGAGGAGACTTAGAGAAGAAAAAGCTCTTCATGGCAACAACAGAAAACAAATAAGATCTTTTCTTGGAATGTGTTGATCCGACATGCATTATTCATCGTATTTATTATGCAATAATGGATGACACTATTTATTTATTACAATTCTTTATAAATATGTACAGATGAAATAAAAAGCAGCAGGTAATTTGTTAACAACAAATATGACCAACTTTAGTCATATTTAAGAATAGAACTATTTATTTACTTGAAGATAAATTCGAAGAAGCCACACCTCTTTGTTTTTGTTTATTTATTTACTGCCTTTTTTTTTTTTTTTTAAATCTAACCCTACTTAGACTTTTCTAATATGTAGTGATTGGATTTTGTATGCTAACTAATCTTATGCTAAATGGAAATGACAGAACTCTCTCTCTCTCTCTCTCTCTCTCTCTCTCTCTCTCTCTCTCTCTCTCTCTCTCTCTCTCTCTGTCACACCCTCTCTCAGCCTGTGCCACATGTTGCTTAATAACGATAGATTATAATAATCAGAATCTAATGAAAAAATTAAAATTTAAAAAAATTAAAATTTGGAATTGTAAGAATTCTTGAATAAATAAATCAGTCCATAGACGCTTAAAAGCACTGTTGTATGTCGTTCTGAATAAGGGCTTCTGTTGAATGCCGTAAATGTAAATTTTGAAATGTAAATGTAGTTCAGAAATCGCCAATAATTCTTGGAAATCAAATGGAAACTCAAAACCCTAGCAGACTGATTTAAAAGTTAACAGTCTTCTTGATCTGAGAGAGAAGCTGTGAGGCATGCTGTCTCAATTCTCTCTTCCAGGATTACGAGAAAAACAATCTGCCAACTGTGGCCTTCACACTCTGTGGCTGAAAACCAGTCATATTTTGTAGATGAACCATATTATTCACCATCCATCATTCAACAATTCAGATTTTAGACTAAGTTCTTTGCTAACTAATTTCATGCAGATTCTCCTCATTGTCTCTAAAATACAAATTCTGCATTAAAGATGAACATTTATTGCTCAGAAATGACAATGACGTATACCAGAGCAGTGCTGGATTCTTTGATATGAATGGTTAAAGGCGCAGATTGTTGGATAAGGTTGTATATAAGGATAAGGTTGGATAAGGTTGTGTATATTATACTATAGGTACTTGTATGGAATACACCATGTAATAAGAGAGAGGGAAAAATAAATGCTGGTGAGGAAATAACAGCTTATATATAACATAGTCTAACATGAGCTTATATGTTTGCAGACATTTAACATTAAATGTATAGTATAATGAATATATATGGATAGACAATATAATAATTTTTTTTTAATTGATCAAAATGTAAGCATTGATGTAATTTTATGGTGTTTTTTGAATGCAAAAAAGGGTGATTGCTTTGGTATATATGGAATTAAACAGCTCAGGATGTGGTAACAGTCCTCAACAAACCACAGCATCATTGATTATTTTCTTCCGTCAGCTTAACTCTAAGTGTTTTATTCCTTACATCAATCACACACAGGAAAGTTCAGGAGCTCACAAACTCATGCAACTACTTTAATAAAACCAGCATGATCAATCTAAGGCAAATGTAATATTAATGTCCTGGAAAGAATTGCAGGGCATTCGCAGCATTCATAGCTCCAGGGTTGGCTTATTATCTGTGTGGAGTTTCTGTGAACATCCCTATGGGTTTCCTCTGGATTCTCCGGTTTCCTCTCACCTTCCAAAGACACACAGATAAATGGACTGGGTTGGAAAAAACACCTATGCCCTTAGGTGTGAGTGTGTGTCTGTGTGTCGTGCTCTGTGATAGACTGGTGTCCTATTCACGGTGTCTTTTCACCTCTGGAAAATGCTCCAGGATAAAGTGGCTACTAAAGATGAATGAATTGATATTGAAATGCAGATTATAGGTTAAATTTGTGAATTTCCCACTTGGATGAGCAAAGTATTTATTTTTTATCTATATTAAAACCTTAAATAGGATAATTTAATAAAAAGCTACATTAGTGTACATTATTCCTAAAACCCCTTGGGAACAATATTAACACACTCAGTATGTGTACCTTGAAAACACCAAATACAGGAAATGAAGATAGAAATTGAGGAATTAATGCACAGACAGAGGGAGGAGAAAGGACAAGGAGAAAGGACGAGGAGAAAGGACAAGTGCATGGATGCATGGAGATGTCTGCAGGAAGAGGAGGAAATGAGAGGATTGTGCAGAATTAGTGATGGGAAGATTGAAGGACAGAGAGTGAGAAATGTGATGAAAAAAGTGATAAAGTAGAACAACGGTGAATAAGTGAAGCAGATAGTTGGGATGGAAATGATATGCAGAGGACATGAGAAAGTAGTGGAGAGATGGTGGGTGTGGAGACAGAGAAAAGGAAAGATCAGAGAGAGGGGGACAGAGAGGATGGAGGTAGGGGCAGATGGGGTTCCCCTGGGGGTCATACCATGTGTGAAAGTAGAGGGGAAGGGGAGCTACTTTGCCTGTCGGGTAAGCTGGGGCTTTGATGAATTAAACATCACGTGAATAAAGGCGGGTGAATAAATAGCAAAACACACACACCACAGGGGAGAAACAGAGAGAGGAACAAAGTGTACATGTGAGGAAAGAGCGATGTATCGGAAGGATGAACAGACAGGAAGACAGAGAGAGAGTTGAAGCAGACGACTGAAAGGATGATGAGAGAAGGTGAAATAAGTTGTAGAGCAATGATGGCCTGCTTCAAATTTCTCTGAGAGTCAGTGGAGTTTAGTTCACTGACAAATCGCAGGTATCTTTTCTTTTCCTATAAAAAAAAAATTAACAATTAGAATTCATAGTAATGATTAGAAAGTATTTATTTTTCTCACTTTTGCAATTTGTAACCATGAAATAAAAATACCATCAAACTTAATTTTTTAGAATCTTTACATTTTATTGTTTTACATTCAGATGTTACGCAAACGTATCGTCATGCATATCAAGGATTCTAGATATGAAAACCCTACCTCACATGTAGTTCCATTGTTTTTTTTAATGCACAATTGTAGCAAATCCTCATGTGGAAGACGTGTTTGGGCCTACTTTAAAATGGCCATGTGATAATAATCAGAATATCTGCAGTATGAGTATGAACCCCAGTAAACGTCATTCCCATGCCAAGACTGGGACAACGAAAATAATAGATGCATATTTTAAATGCATTTGGGGTGGAAATGTTGCTAAAAAAATTATAACTTTATATATCTTATACCTCTGAGATGTAACGTACATTCAGTGAGAATTCAGAGCTGTGCAAAAAAAATGTAAACAATAATAAACTGAAAATAATACACCACAAATTGGTCCAATGTGTTTGTCTAATATTCTGTCCTTGACATGTAGCCTATAACAGCCCACTCTTTTTTGAACACGGACGTCTGTATAGTTACTATGGTTACGCAAGAGAGTGTCATTATTTTTATTTGCCAATATCCAAAAATGTGTCAAAGAAAGAACTTTCCTATGTGGAGCAGATGAAAGTGGAGCACAGAGACACTGACCACTTAAAGTGTCTGAAAGTCTTGAAAAATGCAAACACGATTTCTGGTACTTTTCTCCAATCAGTCATTTTCATAGCCAGTTGAAAACTTTCAGCAGTTTAGGGTTTGCAAAATTGTTGAAGGTGAAAGACACCTCTGTGGCATTGCGGCTCTTTGAGAATGAATCAGTACTTGGTTGTACTATTTTCAACCACAATGATGATAATGATGATGTCATCATATGACCACTGGATTTGGAAACTTTGAACACCAGTTTAAGCACAGCATATTTTTTGTTCTTTTTCCCACTTTTCTTCCATTTTTAACAAAACAAACAAAAAAAAATCTAGAACGTTTCTCCTCCAGATATCCAATACAACAATACAAATTTGCCTTAAACATCTATACGGCTGTCTGCATACTATTAGGGTTTGGTCTTAATTATAGATTACTGTAAAGTGTATTTGTGTTCTCAAATACATCTTGGTTGAAAAGATTTGTGCTTATTCCTTTCCTTTCGGTGAACGTGGAATTTTTTTTTTCTTTTGTCAGGAACAAAGAACCCTCTACTTTAAGACAGCTAGTGGGCTGTTGCATGTGGTTGAGCTGATCTCATAGGCAAAAGGAGTACGCTTGTACAAGTGGAAATGTCTGTGTGTGGTGTATGAAAAGTCTGAAGTCAATCTGAAGGCTTAAAATTCTTAAAATGCTGCTTTTTATAGGACGGATGCTTGAGATGGATGGATTGTTATTCCTTTAGAGACATATTCTGGCACAAAAGTGTGGTCCCATATTCTGTGCATTTTTCAACATGCCTGCATGTGTGTATAAGTGCTTTGTGAATAGGGAGGTGTGTGTGTCTCTAAGTGCTTTGTGCAGGGTAGCCATCAGAGTGAAATGTTTTAGCGTAATTGCTTTGTGTTGCCGTCACTGAGGCTTCACGCTTGTTCTTTGTTTGTCTCTTTCTTTCTTTCTGTCATCCTGTCTTTGTCCCTCGCTCTGCCTTACTACCTTCTTTCTCTTCTACCATGTGTATATGTATAATTGAATTTCTCTGATTTTTTGGGTATATGTCTGTGTTTTTCCACTTTATCTGCTTGCTACACCACCTTGTCAGTACTGCATGGATTTTTAACTGTTTGCACACTTGTTTAAAATGATGTACTTGAGAAAAGAGATGATCAGTTGCTCAGACATGTACAGTTTAGCTAATAATGAATAGACAGATTGTGGTGTTTGTGTTATAGTTGTTTAGATTGTGTTTTTAAGTTGTTAGGCTAGAATTCCTAAAACACACAGTATTAAACTGATGTGGTGCAGGGATTTGATTCATTAATTGATCAGGATTAAATAAATCATGCACAGCTTACCTTTATTTCACTTTGTTCTTGACTAACGTACTGTAATAGGCATGTGACAATAATTGAAAAGATTACTGTCGATTATTTTATTAATAAGACATCACAATGGTGCCTCTGTTTTAAGATGGGGCTGCTTACATAGAAAGCATTTTCAAGCAGGTTTTCTGCTTCTGAGATAATAAGGACTTTAAGCGAAGACGGCTGTAAAGACAGGTAAAGAGCGAACATGGATTTAGTTCTGTTTGCCGTAGCCGTGGAAACTAAAGTCACTAGGCATCGACTTTACCACTGCAGTGGAACGGAGTGACAGTCTTTGTTCCTCAAAAAAAAAAAAAGGATTAAAAAAAAGCAAGAGAAGAATTGCTTTATAAAAAACAAAAGATAATCGGAAAAGAAGGCTTTTGCTGTCTTACCATACCAACAGGTCTGTTAAATTAGATGTGTCATACAAGCAGTTCTCATGATTCGACAACAAGTGTCTAGCCAAGTTTCAGTTTTCACATGTCATCTTTTGGGTCATATTTCTGTGAACTACAAATTCATTATGATATCAAAGGTGTCTTATTGTGACTTATTGTGACTTATTGAGTCGAAGATTCTGAGATACAGTAGTTGGTTCTTAGAAAGCTGTGATAAATTCTAAGTGTCTTTGACCAAATTGCTGTGTATTCATTGAAGGAATAATGTCCTTATGCATTCATTCATTCATTCATTCATTCATTCATTCATTTATTTTCTACCGCTTATCCGAACTACGTCATCCTGCGTCATCGGGCATCAAGGCAGGATACACCCTGGACGGAGTGCCAACCAATTACAGGGCACACACACACTCTCATTCACTCACGCAATCACACACTGCGGACAATTTTCCAGAGATGCCAATCAACCTACCATGCATGTCTTTAGATCTGTGGAGGAAACCGGAGTACCCGGAGGAAACCCCTGAGGCACGGGGAGAACATGCAAACTCCACACACACAAGGCAGAGGCGGGAATCGAACTCCCAACCCTGGAGGTGTGAGGCGAACATGCTAACCACTAAGCCACCGTGCCCCCCTTGTCCTTATGCAATACTGTCAAAATAATTAATTTCATCACTCGTTAAAACAGGAAATAAACAACTTTGACAAGCCAGTAATTTTTTTTGCAGTAGTAGAATCATAGACTACGTTAGCAGGAAGCAGTGAGTCAAACTCATGCATGTGCAGAAGAGTTCAGTCTGTCTTACGGCTGCTGTAGCCATCATTTCCACCTCTGCTACTTATTTGTCTCTGACACATAAAAGGAGGAAACAGTGACTCTTTTATGCTGTGACAGACTTTTTTTCTGTGCTAGCTTGGTTTTACTTCTTCCCTTCCAGGGAGCCAGTACAACTCAATACAAAATTCAATATACTTTTAATCATTTCTAATCAGGTGGGAGTGGTCTGTATGACCCCGCCCTCATTTACAGACCCCGAGTGTCCACTGAATGTTTTGTGACTATGAAAATGAGATGCTATGGCCTTCACACTTACCAATCACTTTATATGAACCGTCTATAGCAAATTTGGCCCGCAGTGTAATTATATTTGGCCCGCGAGATCATATCAAATGTGCATTACAGCTGGCTAGCCGCATGCTCCGCTAAAAATACAAATCCCAGAATGCCTTGCCACTGTATTGACGCCTAGTCACGAACAGCACTTGAACACCACTGATGTGTCTTTTCTTTCAAATTTAATTTCTTATATGTTTGTAATGTCAAGCCCTGGTTGTTCCAAATCCTGTGTTTAAGCAAAACTAAATTTTGTTTCCATATGAAAAAGGTTGAACATTACATATCAGTTGCAGTTCATTTTTCAATAAATAACTTTAATAACTTTAACTTTAACAATAAATGACTTTATCTCAGTTTTATATTTTGGCCCACTACCATCACCAAAGCACCACTAAAGGGAATAAATTCTGAAAGAATTGTGCTTATTTCTTCAGAAAAGAAAATCCAAAGATTTGTTGTATATGTGCCAAGGCTTATTCGAAGCTCTTCTGGAGGATCGTGATGGCCTAACACCTTGAGATACACCGCATGATTTAGTACATTTCCTGCTGATCTGATTCACAGCATGCTTGATTGCTGTTTAGTTGATTAAGCTGTAGTAGAGTGAGGTACATTAACTAGATCACGGCTGTGTGATGGTACAATGAGCTTGACTTTGGGCTTTGGTGGCTGGGGGATTGGATTAGAGATGTAATGCTTTGCACAACAGGGCTGATGGGAAACTGGAGCACGGCCCAAAGTGCCTGCCGTTTCATCCAGCTCTGTGTCATGTGCAGCACTGCGAGAAGAAAATGAACACACACATTTACCAGACACTCCTGCTTCTGCGTCGCATAGCCTGCCGGATTGTACTGTATGACTGGACGATTGGATGGCTTTCAATCTGGGTAATTATTTTATTGGATTATTTTTGGGAGGTTCCAGTGGCAATGGTTTCCTGTAGTCATGCACACACCAAACGACTGACGCACACACCAAACGACTGACGCACACACCAAACGACCGACACACACACACACGCACACGCACATTTTTCTGAAATTAATGACTACCTTCCATTGATGTAGCTAATTAATGCTTTGCTTACACCCAAACCTACCTATAAACCATTTAAAATTAAAGCTGTAAAATAATTGTCATTTTGTGTTGACCTGGTGATCGTGAGGATATTTGGACCTCACACACTCACACAATCACACACACACAGATCAGTAAATCCTCTTGCAAATAACGTTTTTTTTCTTCACTTTGTGGATTTTCATTTTTCTCTATTATAGAGAGCATTGAATCTGTTGCAGATTAAAAATCTGCTGTGTTTGTGTAGCTGAACTGTGATAAATGATGGAAAGTGATGGAAAATGATTTATTCCTTTGTCCCCCATGGGTGTGTGTTTATGTGTGTGGTTGCTAAAACGTTGTGTATTAGCCATGGGCTGCGTTTAAGTGTTGTTACCTTGTCTGTGTGTGGTAGATGTTTGTCTTTGTACTGAGTCCTGTGTGTGTGTGTTGTGGAGGAACACAGGACGGGTTGGCAGGAGGAGCACAGAGCCACAGGGAAAATTTTGCGTTTGGTGTTGGGGGATCAGTGTGTGGGGGAGGAGCTGAAGGTTGCAGTCCAGGATCACCATAGGGCATCAGAACCATTGTATGTGTGTGTGTGTGTGTGTGTGTGTGTGGTTGTACATGCATGTTATCCTTACTTCTTGAGATTTATTAACCACATGTTGTACCAGCATAATGTCAAGACTTTTGGCACAAGTTCATAATGCCTTTGGAAGAAATCTGCATGTCTGGAAAAGCTAAATTCTCTTTTTTCTGCAAGAGCTAACCGAACAGAAGGAAATCCAGACTGTATGCAAATCAACAGGCTGTAGGAAAAATGGAAAGCTCATGACAAAGGAAAGTGGAATAAAGACAAAGAGGATAGATCGATAAACATACAGACAGACAGACAGACAGAGAGAGAGAGAGAGAGAGAGAGAGAGAGAGAGAGAGAGAGAGAGAGAGAGAGAGAGAGAGAGAGAGAGAGATTGAAGACAGAAGGATGGATAGGCAGGCAGACAGAGAGCAGAAAAAAATATTGGGAAGACCACAGATATTTAGATGTGTAGACAAACACATGTATTATCCAGTTGTATCCATTTATCCATCTCTGTTTAGAAGGCAGACATACATTTAAGTGAGCAGACAGATAGACAGGCAGGTAGACAGATAGACAAGCAGGCAAACAGACAGACAGCCAGACAAATAGACAAACAGGCAGATAAACAGACAGA